>NC_134559.1:28931425-29046004 GCF_025594145.1 Primulina tabacum | reverse complement strand
TATTTAAAGAAGAAAAAATTGAACGGCTCACGGGGGTCAGAGTCGGGGTCCATAAGGGCTAAATAATAAAAATGACTTTTAGATTTAGAATTTTATATTAAGTTTGGTATTTTTCGAATTAAACACCTCAAACTAATTAAGAAAAATATTGAAAAGTCTAACATTTAAGCCAAATAAATTATGAAAAAATTCACGTAAGCTTAAATAATGCATGTTAGTCAGTCAGAAATCAAGGAAAAGTCGAAAAGGTAAAATTTTACGTCTAGGGGTAAAACGGTCTTTTTGCACCTAAAGCATAGTAAACGTCATGGCAGTGCCCTAAATGCTATTTTTATGAAAATATGATTATTTTAAATGTTTATGAATTATTCATGATTAAATGATGATTTTTAAATGTCTAAGGGATTTTTATGATTTAAGAAGACATTTAAAATACATGTTGCATGCTTGGTTTCAAAAAAATGAAAAACGTAATGATATGATTTTTTTTAAGTGATGCGAATGAAAAATGTTGAAGGATGTGAAATAATTGTGACTAATTCGTTAATGTTGGCGACGTCGTAGGGTTATGGTCCCAGTGGGAGCCCGACGATCGTGTTTCCATCATTGCGAATATGTGGTAACGGATATGTGGTAACGGTTTTGTGGTAACGGAAGAATGGGAATATCGTGAGGGAAAAGGCCCCAGAGGAGCCCGGCCCCAGAGGAGCCCCGATCGTATTTCTATTCGAATCATGATAGGCCAGGGCCCGTTGACCGTGAGAGTGTTGCTGGTGTCCCTCGCCGCCCAGTACTGTGGTTTTTGTAGATGGATCCATCGACCCTCATGAGCATGATCAGGAAAGTCACAATTAACGATCTGAATTCAAAAAAGGAAAAGGAAAAGGAAAAGGAAAAGGAAAAATGTTTATGATCATGAAAAATGTTTTCATGTCATTTGAGGAAAAAGGGAAAAGGTTAAGGTTTATGATTGCATGTCATGAAAAAGTATTTTATGAAAATGTTTATGTTTAAAGTTTTATGCATCATGAAAATATTTACAAAAATGTTTATGTTTATGCATCTTCATGAAAATGATATTTTAAGTACAAATATTTTTCACCGTTATATGTTGACTGTATTACGTATTACTCGTTATCAAGATTATGGTGTGTTGAGTCTTTAGACTCACTAGGTGTGATGGATGCAGGTGGTATTGAGGGAGGACTTGATGAGTGATTTGACTGGACTGAAGGCGCACATAACCCGAGGACCAGCGCTACATTTTCCGCATTATGCTTTATGATTTTATTTAAAGATTTTAAGACGATTTACTTATGCTTTTGAGAGATTTTGAGAGGTTTAGTATGGGCTTTACTTTTCAAATTTATTGCTTTTTAGGTTTGGTAATCATGCGACGATTTTATTTTATGACCATTGCACTTGATTTTTAAAATGCTAGATGGTTGGTATTTATTTTAAGGGTTAAAAATATTTTAGTGAAAGCCGAAAATTTTAGAGAGAGGAAAAAAAAATTTCTAGTACTTTTAAAGCAATAAAAGAGCAGGACGTTTCAGTTGGTATCAGAGCCAGGTTCCTGTAAAGGGTTGTGCCACCATCAGCGCCAGAAAGATCAATCGTCAAGCCTCAAGTCGTAAGTTTTACTTGTTTTATGTGATTCTATATGATTTAACCTGCATGACGTTATGTATATTATGTTTAGGATACCTGTTTAATAGTTTTTTTTTAGTAGTATTGCCTTGCATGCTTAAATGCTAATTAAGTCAGGATGTGTTACATGATTAGAAAACTTAGATTTAATTGCATGTTGGTTACGTTAGAATTTGAAAACATTCAGATAAAATGCCTCTAGACGCGTACCCGTTATCGAGAATCAGGCAGAGAACAGTGTTAATCGCCGAGGGAATAGTCAAAGAAATGCACCACCAACACCACCTCCTCCACCTGGGGATCCTGCTACTCGTGCATTAGAGGGTATGGCTCGTCTCTTCGAGCAACAGTTACAGCAGCAGCAGATACAGCAGCAACAGCTACAGCTGCAGTTACAGCAGATGCAGCAGCAGTAGCCACAACAGCCACCTAGGCCACAGGATGATATTTATGAGCAGTTCCGAAGGCTAGGGCCGAAGGAATTTTCTAGCACCACCGATCCATTTGCTGCAGAGAGTTGGATCCGATCACTCGAGGTACATTTTCGCTATCTGAACATGGGAGACGCCGACCGTGTAAGATGCACTACTTATCTGCTTAGGGACGACGCTTCTTTATGGTGGGAAGGAGCCGAGCATGGTGTTGACCTTGCTACACTCACTTGGGCACAGTTCAAGACGAAATTCTATGAGAAATACTTTACTGCTGATGTCAGAAGCCGGATAAAGAGGAAATTTATGACCCTCCGTCAGGGAGACATATCTATTGCTGATTTTGTGAAGAAGTTTAATAGGGGTTGCCACGTCGTACCCCTTATTGATGGAGACGCGGAAGTAAAACTTAGGCATTTCAAGGATGGCCTAAGACCTACCATTCGGGATAAAGTTATGATGATGCGTCCGGAGAATTATGCTATGGCAGTTACTTATGCATATCAGGCTGAGCAATCCTTAAAGGACATTGACTTTGAGATTCAGCGCAAGAGGCAGCATTATCAGAATAACATCACCCAACAAGAAGCCAAATACGGGTCCTCCTAGACCTCAAGGGCCTCAAAAGCCCTAAGGTCAAGTCAAGAAGCAAGCGCCACCAAAGCCACAGAATCCGGGAGCACCAAAGCCTACTGAGAGGCAACCATGCAAGGAGTGCAATCGTCTACATCTTGGGAAATGCGAGTTGGGATCATATAAATGTTTCTACTGCAAGGAGGCCGGTAACAAGGCTATTGATTGCCCAAAGAGGAAAGCAGCTGCTACGGCCCGAGCTTATGTTATGAATGCCGAGGAAGCTGAGGAAGAGGCAGACACTACACTCATCACGGGGAGGATCATCATTCTAGGCGTAGCTACCCATGCTTTGCTAGATTCAGGAGCTACACACTCTTTCATATCAGAAACCTTCATCAAAAGACTGAATATTACTCCTCAAGATATGGGTTTGGGTTTCAAAGTTTCGATTCCTTCCGGTGATCAGATGCTCACATCTAAGATTGTTAAGAATCTGGAGCTTCGTTTATTCAGAGATGTTGTTCGGGCAGATCTTATTGTGCTTCCTATGCCCGAATTCGATATTATACTTGGGATGGATTGGCTATCAGCGAATGGAGCTTCGATTGATTTTCGTCAGCGATCACTATCAATTAGGCCACCCAGTGGTAAATCTTTTGTTTTCGAGGCGGCAAGAAACCAGCAAATGCCGCACATTATCTCTTGTCTAAGTGCGAGGAAGCTTATTAAGCATGGATATCAGGCGTATTTAGCATGTGTCACTACTACACATGAATCCATCATCCAGAAGTTAGAAAATGTTGATATTGTGAGGGATTTTCCTAGCGTCTTTCCCGAAGACGTTTCTGGCATCCCACCCGATCGTGAAGTGGAGTTCTCTATTGACCTTATGCCGGGCACTGTTCCTATATCTAAAGCACCTTATCGTCTAGAACCCGCTGAAATGAAAGAACTAAAAGATCAAATCCAAGAACTGCTAGACAAGGGTTTTATTCGCCCTAGTTACTCTCCGTGGGGCGCACCAGTTTTGTTTGTGAAAAAGAAAGATGGTAGTATGCGTCTTTGCATCGATTATCGAGAGCTCAATTGGGTCACTATCAAAAATAAGTATCCACTGTCAAGAATTGAGGATTTATTTGACCTGTTGCAAGGAGCTTCGATGTTTTCTAAAATTGATCTGCGATCTGGATACCATCAGTTGAAAGTCAAGGAGTCTGACGTGCACAAGACAGCATTTCGCACAAGATATGGGCACTATGAGTTTATGTTCATGCCATTCGGGTTGACCAATGCGCCAGCGATCTTCATGGATCTCATGAATCGCGTATTTCAGCCGTATGTGGATCAGTTTATTATTGTCTTCATTGATGACATATTGATCTATTCCAAGAGCAGAGAGGAGCATAGTCGCCATTTGAGGACAGCACTGCAGGTATTAAGAGACAGAAAGCTATATGCAAAGTTCAGCAAGTGCGAGTTTTGGCTTGACAGAGTGGCGTTCTTAGGCCACATCATTTCTAGTGATGGCGTGGAAGTTGATCCGAGTAAAGTTGAGGCAGTAAAAGAGTGGCCAGTACCGAAGAGTGTCACCGAGATTCGCAGTTTCTTGGGAACAAAAATTACCTCTAGTGGAGTTCACTTACAATAACAGCTATCAATCATCAATAGGAATGACTCCTTTTGAGGCACTCTATGGAAGGAAGTGTAGATCTCCTATTCATTGGGACGAGGTTGGGGAAAGAAGAGACATTGGTCCAGATGTGATTGAAGAAACAGCTGAACTTGTAGTCGAGATTCGTGATAGAATGAAGACTGCACAAAGCCGACAAAAGAGTTATGCGGACAAGAGACGAAGAGACTTAGAGTTTGCAGTGGGCGATCATGTATTTGTGAAAATAGCACCCATGAAGGGTGTTATGCGCTTTGGCAAAAAGGGCAAGCTTAGTCCAAGATTTATAGGTCCGTTCGAGATTTTGGACAGGATTGGGACACTAGCTTATAGAGTGGCATTGCCACCAGCGCTTGCAGGAGTTCACAATGTGTTCCACATTTCGATGCTGCGGAAGTACATGTCGAATCGTTCACATGTGCTTAATTATGAACCTCTTCAACTAACTCCAAATATGTCGTATGAAGAAAGACCTGTCCAGATTCTGGCTAGACAAGAAAGACGATTGCGTAACAAAGTCATTCCAATGGTCAAGGTCAAGTGGCTGAATCACTCGGAAGAGGAAGCTACTTGGGAAACCGAGAGGGACTTGAAGAGTCGCTATCCGGATCTTTTCGGTAAGTTCTAATTTCGAGGACGAAATTTTATTTAAGGGGGGGAGGAATTGTAAGGTCCAAAATTAAGACAACGTAATCCAACTGCATGCGAATCTAGGAAATTATGAAAAATGGAGTAATTAATTGATTTTAGCTGCTAATTAATTATGTGACGTACTTGTTTATATGCTAAATGAGATTTATTTGTCATCATGCAAAAAAAAAATGTATTTTAGGAATATTCAAGTGACGATCGAGGAACGGGGACCGAGGGCTGAAGAAAACGTAAAATATTTTTATTAAATAATTATTTTTAATTATTTACAAGATTGTCGATGCTTTTTAGTATTTTGTGAAATTAAGGGTTTTGAGGTGATTTTATACGCCGGGGCGTAAATTTTATCGGTGTTGGTTTTTCAACTAAAATACGAGCTTTTTGGCAACCCGGCTAATAAATTCACAAATTATTTAAACAAAAACCTTGTTAATATTTTATTTAAATCCTAATTTAACTAATGGGCTTAATTCTATGGCTTAATAGGCCTAAAGCCTACTTAGGGATTTAATTAGTATTTAAAGTGTAAAAGTTGCAAAACCCTACACTTTGGCACCAAAGGAAATCGGCCACCTAGTTTATTTTCTGAAAAACTCTTCCCATCACACACACACAAACCTCACGGCACTTTGAAGGATTTTTGGTAAGGGTTTTTCGAAGGCAACAAGCAAAGTAGAAGCCGTAGTCATCTCCCCTTCTTCGTCGTCAACGGTTTTTCGTGCGTATAAAACGCAAAGGCACGCCATACATCTCCTTTTCTCATCCATCATATCATATTATTGATTGAATTATTGTGTGCATGAAGAACATGAAATATTTTTCAGAATTTTCGGTTTATGGCATGTATAAATGAGAAAACATGATTTTTGAATCCAATAACTTGTATATTATTTGGCTAAGGGGCTGCCATGATATAAAGAAGGATCAAGAGTGGTTTACACTTGTTTTAGAATCACACCAACTCACCTTAATCACCACCAAAAGTTACGGCAGAAACAAAACACCAAGCAGCGCGAGTTGCTGTCTTGGGTTGAGGGTTCGGGTTTTCATTGCAGGGGGTTGGGGTTGGGTTGGCTGGTTCCAGGGGCTAGCCAAGGTCACGAGAGAGTCAAGGAGGGAGTCCTAGCCAAGCTAGGGCTCACGGTCAGGGCTGGGGAAGAGTCCTAGCTATGCTAGGACTCCACCCGAGAACAGTGCACAAGTTGGTGCAGGGTTTACGCACAGGTCCAGGGGATGAGGGGTTCAACTCGGGGTCACGGGCTGGGCTAGGGTGGCTCACTAGGGTCCTAGCGTGGTGCACAATAATTTGGTTCAGGGTTTGGGGCGTCGGCTTAGGGTCTAGACACCAAAATCGTAGAGTCCATGAAAGCTGAAAGTCTCGGCCAGCATGGGGTTAATTAGGAAGCTGTCGTTTTTGTGGTTTGGGCTGGTTTCTTGGTGAGGTTAGAGTCCAGTAGGGTACTTCAACATGTTGGGCAGGTTCTGGTTCGATATTGCTCAGGGGTAACTCGTGAAAATCGAAAGTTGGCTCGGGGTCGAAGTTTAGGTGTCGAATAGGGTATTTAAAAGAAGAAAAAAAATGGAAAACTGCTCACGGGGGTCGAGTCGGGGTCCATAAGGGCTAAAATAATATAAAAAGACTAAATTTAGAATTTAGGAATTTTATATTAAAGTTTGGTATTTTTCGGGATTAAAACACCGTCAAAATAATTAAGAAAAGATAATTGAAAAAGTCTAACATTTAAGCCAAATAAAATTATGAAAAAATTCACGTAAGCTTAAATAATTATTTCGGACATGTTAGAGTCATGAAATCAAGGAAAAGTCGAAAAGGTAAAATTTTACGTCTAGGGGTAAAACGGTCTTTTTGCACCTAGAGCATAGTAAACGTCATGGCAGTGCCCTAAATGCTATTTTTATGAAAATATGATTATTTTTAAATGTTTATGAATTATTCATGATTAAATGATGATTTTTAAATGTCTAAGGGATTTTTATGATTTAAGAAGACATTTAAAATACATGTTGCATGCTTGGTTTCAAAAAAATGAAAAATGTAATGATATTCATGATTTTTTTTAAGTGATGCGAATGAAAAATGTTGAAGGATGTGAAATAATTGTGACTAATTCGTTAATGTTGGCGACGTCGTGAGGGTTATGGTCCCAGTGGGAGCCCGACGATCGTGTTTCCATCATTGCGAATATGTGGTAACGGATATGTGGTAACGGTTTTGTGGTAACGGAAGAATGGGAATATCGTGAGGGGAAAAGGCCCCAGAGGGAGCCCATTTATGGGAAAAGGCCCCAGAGGGAGCCCCGACGATCGTATTTCTATTCGAATCATGATAGGCCAGGGCCCAGTTGACCGGTGAGAGTGTTGCTGGTGTCCCCCGCCGCCCAATACTGTGGTTTTATGTAGATGGATCCATCGACTCTCATGAGCATGATCAGGAAAGTCACAATTAACGATCTGAATTCAACAAAAGGAAAAGGAAAAGGAAAAGGAAAAGGAAAAGGAAAAATGTTTATGATCATGAAAAATGTTTTATGTCATGTCATGTTGAGGAAAAAGGGAAAATGTTAAGGTTTATGATTGCATGTCATGAAAAAGTATTTTATGAAAATGTTTATGTTTAAAGTTTTATGCATCATGAAAATATTTACAAAAATGTTTATGTTTATGCATCTTCATGAAAATGATATTTTAAGTACAAATATTTTTCACCGTTATATGTTGACTGTATTACGTATTACTCGTTATCAAGATTATGGTGTGTTGAGTCTTTAGACTCACTAGGTGTGATGGATGCAGGTGGTATTGAGGGAGGACTTGATGAGTGATTTGACTGGACTGAAGGCGCACATAACCCGAGGACCAGCGCTACATTTTCCGCATTATGCTTTATGATTTTATTTAAAGATTTTAAGACGATTTACTTATGCTTTTGAGAGATTTTGAGAGGTTTAGTATGGGCTTTACTTTTCAAATTTATTGCTTTTTATGTTTGGTAATCATGCGACGATTTTATTTTATGACCATTGCACTTGATTTTTAAAATGCTAGATGGTTGGTATTTTATTTTAAGGGTTAAAATATTTTATAAAAATATTTTAGTGAAAGCCGAAAATTTTAGAGAGAGGAAAAAAAAAATTTCTAGTACTTTTAAAGCAATAAAAAGAGCAGGACGTTTCACTAACCGAGACACGAAATGAGATAGCGTGTGAAAATGGATGTGCGAGGACAGTAGCATCGACGCACATGCGCGACCGGATGCGCGCACATGCGCCAAACAGGCAGAAGACCTCGCGCATATGCGCGGAAGATGTCACGCATATGTGCGAAGCCTATGCGAGTGACTCCAGAGGGTCTCGCGCATATGCGTGGAGATGAGTCGCGCATATGCGCGAGGCGATGTACAGGATATGCGCGGAGACCGAGTGTCTCGCGCATATGCGCCGATTGGGGTCGCGCATATGCGCGAGACGTGTTTTATGAAGAAGTGAGCCACTTGCCTTGCATACACGAAATATGTATGTATATATATATAAACATACAAACGGTAATCCTCAGAAGGAAAAAGAAAGAAAGGAATGGAAGAAGCAGCTTCTGCTTTTGATCGAGATTTATGAAAAATCCGTCCGTCTGTTTTTGAATCCGACTTCAGTACTGTGTTCCAATCAACGCATGCTACAACTGGACGTAAGTTTTGTTACGTTTAGACATGTTCTGAAATTATGATGTTGTCAGAATTAAATGGAATTCATATATGATGTTCTTGACACGTTAGACATCATAGAATCGAAGTCAGATTAAAGAATAGACTGTTTATGAAATTGTTATGAATTTCAGAGTTGATTTAGTTGAGATTCTATACCAGAATTGTGTTATTATTCAGATTATGAGTTGTACTGATACTGGTTATGAATTCTTATATTATATCTGTGATGTTGAGATAGACGGGGTTATCGTGACTGTATTGTTATGCCGTCGAAACATCAGTAGATTGATATTGATCAGATTCAGTATTGATTTAGATTGATCAGATTCAGTAATGATTTCGATTGTATCGTGATATCGTTGATATTAATTAGATTGTGCCTTGTTCAGATATGGATCACATTATGTATTGGTTTGAGTATTGATCAGAACAAGTCTTGAATTTATTTATATACTAATATTGTATTTATGCGATTGTCATTGCCAGACTGGTTATGGACAGATTGGAATATGAGACTTCGTCTTCGTCGGATCGAGAAGATAAAGGTATAAATAAATGTTGATTCGGGATTGCACAACTCGAGTTAGGTTTGACTTGAGTTTCCCAAAATCACATACTTTACCTTATTGCATTGATATTTGCAGATTATCATATTGATATGTTTAGTCTATTGAATTATAGCAGAGCCAGAGTTTGAGTCTAGGGCAGATCAGCCTAGCTAGGGCAGAATCGCCGAGTCTTTGTCAGAACCGCGTAGACTCTAGACTTACGGTGTATCGATGAGCTTAGATGTAGATCGACGTCTATTGTAGACTTTCGATACAGCATACCAAAGTCTAAATTAGATCGGGATCCCTAGATTAGAATAAGAGATGAGTCGAGTCTTAGATATCGAGACTAGAACTTGATTTACAGATTCGTATTGGTTTATGTTTCGTAGATTACGATTCATGTTTTATTTACAGATTGGTATTGATACATGTTATTGACTATGCTACATGTGATAAGATATAATTCATGCTTTTATGTTAATTCAGTTAATTGCATGTATACATTATTTATACTGGGATTAATTCTTACCGGAGTATCCGGCTGTTGTCTTGTTTGTATGTGTGCATGACAACAGGAGGGACAGGATCAGGGTCAAGAGGATGATGAGAGATCGAGATTAGAGTGGTGATTCCGGTCTTGGATGTAGACTTGGTTTAATACTTGAAATTTATTAGTTAAACCTTAGACTAGTTTGAATAATTGTTGTACATTATTGTACTTTTATACTGAGATGTATATTAGTTAATTCCATTACGTTCCGCACTTACATTTTAAAAAAAGAAAAATTTTTAGACCCTGATTATCTTAATTGATAATTAAATCCCAAAGATGATTAAGAAGATGATTAGCGTCCGGGTCCCCACATTAGTCCTGGTATGATCGCACCCGACATTGAGTGGGATGTATATTCTTATATCCCTCGAGTACGTGCGGAGGAGGCGGCGATGGACAACACGCGGCACTGCTCTTGCCCAATCAGAACCATGAAGTTAAGCATTCTAGCGCGATGGCAGATCTAGGATGGTTGACCACCCTGGGAAGTCCTCGTGTCGCGACCGTTTACGTAAATTATGGATAAAAAAGTCGAAATAATTGTTTTTAATGAGTTAACCATCTCCTGAGTAATCTGCGTCATACCCTTCCGCACAGAACAGGCTCACGACAACAAAAATAGCTAAATTTTCCCAGAAAATAGAAAAAAATAAGAAGAAAAAAATAGCGAATGTAAAACTATTATTATGCCTGAGATACAATAAAATGGAAACGGAATCGAATTTCGAAATTCCTAAATGGATTTCTCGAGGAAACAGAAGCTTAACAGAAGTGGAAAATCGTAAATTAGAGGGTCTTAGAGAATGAATTCGGCTAAAATCTCGCCAGCTCATTGCGGAGTAATGAGTCTTGTTCGTTTGCCCGTTTACAATCAAATTAGGCTACAATTTGGTCCAAATCCGGCAGTGCCCGAGCTACGTTGATTTCACATGTCTTATCTGGTCCCGATCGAGATTCAGATGATTTGAGCCAAAAAACGTCTGTCAACAAGTAATCAAAAATAGAAAAACACGAAAAAGGCGTGCAACACGAGGACTTCCGAGGGGGTCACCCATCCTAGTACTGCTCTTGCCCAAGCACACTTAACTTCGTAGTTCTGATGGGATCCTGTGCATTAGTTCAGGTATGATCACACACGACATTGAGTGGGATGTTTATTCTTATAACCCTCGAGTACGTGTGGAGTGGGCGGCGATGGACAACACGCAGCACTGCTCTCGCCCAATCAGAACCATGAAGTTAAGCGTTCTAGCGTGGTGGCAGAGCTAGGATGGGTGACCTCTCTGGGAAGTCCTCGTGTAGCGACCGTTTACGTAAATTATGGATAAAACAGTCGAAATAATTGTTTTTATTGAGTTAACAGTCTCCGGAGTAATCTACGTCATACCCTTCCGCATAGAACCGGTTCACGACAACAAAAATCGTTAAATGTTCCCAGAAAATAGAAAAAAAAAAATAAGAAGAAGAAAATAGCAAATGTAAAGCTATTATTATGCCTGTGATACGATAAAATGGAATCGGAATCGAATTTCGGTTTTCTTAAACGGATTTCTAGAGGAAACGGATGCTTAACAGAAGCGGAAAATCGCAAATTAGAAGGTCTTAGAGAAGGAATTCGGCTAAAATCTCGCCAGCTCATTGCGGAATAAAGATTTTCGTTCGTTTGCCCGTTTAAAATCAAATTAGGCTACAATTTTGTCCAAATCCGGCAGTTCCCGGGCTACGTTGATTTCACATGTCTTATCTGGTCCCGATCGAGATTCAGATGATTTGAGCCGAAAATCGTCTGTCAACAAGTAATCAAAAATAGAAAAACACGAAAAGGGGTGCAACAAGAGGACTTCCAGGGGGTCACCCATCCTAGTACTGCTCTCGCCCAAGCACACTTAACTTAAGAGTTCTGATGGGATCCGGTGCATTAGTGCTGGTATGATCACACCCGACATTGAGTGGGATGTTTATTCTTATATCCCTCGAGTACGTGTGGAGCGGGCGGCGATTGACAACACGCGGCACTGCTCTCGCCCAATCAGAACCATGAAATTAAGCGTTCTGGCGCGATGGGAGAGCTAGGATGGGTGACCTCCCTGGGAAGTCCTCGTGTCGCAAAAGTTTACGTAAATTATGGCTAAAACAGTCGAAATAATTGTTTTTAATGAGTTAACCGTCTCCAGAGTAATCTGTGTCGTACCCTTTCACACAGAACCGGCTCACGACATCAAAAATCGCTAAATATTACCAGAAAATATAAAAAAACATAAGAATAAAAAAATAGCACTAGACTTGATTGTTGTAGGTCTTGATGAGGTCGAGACCGAGGGCGGGGACCAGTGAGATAGCTTGGGTCGGCAATAGTAGGAACCCGAGAACCTCATTTATCAGTTTATTTTTCATTTTTACGCAAACTAATTTTTATCGCGATGAATTATTTTAAGTTGTTGTTTTGAAACAGATATTTACTTCCGGTGCTATTTCGACATTTAAAACTTTTATTCCGCTGTTGCATTAAGCATTAAAAATTTTATTCAGTTTATTTTATGAATGAGGCATTTTATTTATTTAAAAAGAAAATTTCAAAATTTTCAAGTACGAATTTCGGGTCTCTACAACTGCTCTTGCCCAAGCACGCTTAACTTTGGAGTTCTGATGGGATTCGGTGTATTAGTGCTGGTATGTTCGCACCCGACATTGAGTGGGATGTTTATACTTATACCCCTCGAGTACGTGTGGACCGGGCGGCGATGGACAACACGCGGCTCTGCTCTCGCCCAATCAGAACCTTGAATTTAAGCGTTCTGGCGCGATGGCAGAGCTAGGATGGGTGACCTCCCTGGGAAGTCCTCGTGTCGCGACCGTTTACGTAGATTATGGATAAAACAGTCAAAATAATTGTTTTTAATGAGTTAACCGTCTCCGGAGTAATGTGCGTCATACCCTTCCGCACAAAACCGGCTCACGACAACAAAAATCGCTAAATGTTCACAGAAAATAGAAAAAAAATAAGAATAAAAAAATAGCGAAGAAAAGCTATTATTATGCCTGGGATACGATAAAATGGAACCGAAATCGATTTTCGAACTTCCTAAGCGGATTTCTCGAGGAAACAGAAGCTTAGCAGAAGCGGAAAATCGCAAATTAGAGGGTCTTAGAGAAGGAATTCGGCTAAAATCTCGCCAGCTCATTGCGGAGTAACGAGACTCGATCGTTTGCCCGTTTACAATCAAATTAGCCTACAATTTTGTCCAAATCCGACAGTGCCCGAGCTACGTTGATTTCACATGTCTTATCTGGTCCCGATCGAGATTCAAATTATTTGAGCCGAAAATTGTCTGTCAACAAGTAATCAAAAATATAAAAACACGAAATAGGGTGCAACACGGGGAGTTCCCAGGGGTCACCCTTCCTAGTACTGCTCTCGCCCAAGCTTGCTTAACTTCGGAGTTCTGATGGGATCCGGTGCATTAGTGCTGGTATAATCGCAATAGACATTGAGTGGGATGTTTATTCTTATATCCCTCGAGTACGTGTGGAGCGTGCGGTGATGGACAACACGCGGCAATGCTCTCGCCCAATCAGAACCATGAAGTTAAGCGTTCTGGCGCGATGGCAGAGCTAGGATGGGTGACCTCCCTGGGAAGTCCTCATGTCGCGACCGTTTACGTAAATTATGTATAAAACAGTTGAAATAATTGTTTTTAATGAGTTAACCGTTTCCGGAGTATTCTATGTCATATCCTTCCGCACAGAACCGGCTCACGACAACAAAAATCGCTAAATGTTCCCAAAAAATAGAAAAAAAATAAGAAGAAGAAAATTGAGAATGTAAAGCTATTATTATGCCTGGGATACGATAAAATGGAACCGGAATCGAATTTCAAACTTCCTAAGCGGATTTCTAGAGGAAACGGAAGCTTAACAGAAGCGGAAAATCGCAAATTAGAGGGTCTTAGAGAAGGAATTAGGATAAAATCTCGTCATCTCATTGCGGAGTAATGAGTTTCGTTCGTTTGCCCGTTTACAATCAAATTAGCATACAATTTTGTTAAAATCCGGCAGTGCCCGAGCTACGTTGATTTCACATGTTTTATCTGGTCCCGTTTACAATCAAATTAGGCTACAATTTTGTCCAAATCCGGCAGTGCCCGAGCTACGTTGATTTCACGTCTTATCTGGTCCCGATCGAGATTCAGATGATTTGAGCCGAAAATCGTCTGTCAACAAGTAATAAAAAAAACACGAAAAGGGGTGCAACACGAGGACTTCCAGGGGGTTACCCATCCTAGTACTGCTCTCACCCAAGCACGCTTAACTTCGGAGTTCTGATGGGTGACCTCCCTAGAAAGTCCTCGTGATGCGACCGTTTACGTAAATTATGGATAAAACTGTCGAAATAATTTTTTTTAATAAGTTAACCATCTCTGGACTAATCTACGTCATATCCTTCCGCACAGAACCGGCTCACGACAACAAAAATCGCTAAATGTTCCCAGAAAATAGAAAAAAAAATATGAAGAAGAAAATAGCGAATGTAAAGCTAATATTATGCCTGGGATACGATAAAATGGAACCGGAAACGAATTTCAAACTTCGTAAGTGGATTTCTCGAGGAAACAGAATCTTAACAGAAGCGGAAAATCGCAAATTAGAGGGTCTTAGAGAAGGAATTCGGCTAAAATCTTGCCAGCTCATTGCGGAGTAACGAGTCTCGTTCGTTTGCCCGTTTACAATCAAATTAGCCTACAATTTTCTCCAAATCCGACAGTGCCCGAGCTACGTTGATTTCACATGTCTTATCTGGTCCCGATCTTGATTCAGATGATTTGAGCAAAAAATCGTCTGTCAACAAGTAATCAAAAATAGAAAAACACGAAATGGGGTGCAACACGAGGAATTCCCTAGGGGTCAGCCATCCTACTATTGCTCTCGCCCAAGCACGCTTAACTTCAGAGTTCTGATGGGATCCAGTGCATTAGTGCTGGTTCGATAGCATCCGACATTGAGTGGGATGTTTATTCTTACATCCCTAGAGTTTGTGTGGAGCGGGCGACGATGGACAACGCGCGGCACTGCTCTCGCCTAATCATAACCATGAAGTTAAGCGTTCGGGCGCGATGGCAGAGCTAGGATGGGTGACCTCCCTTGAATGTCCTCGTGTCACGACCGTTTACGTAAATTATGGATAAAACAATCGAAATAATTGTTTTTATTGAGTTAACCGTCTCAAGAGTAATCTGCGTCATACCCTTCCGCACAGAACCGGCTCACGACAACAAAAATCGCTAAATGTTCCCAAAAAATAAAAAAAAAATAAGAAAAAGAAAATAGCGAATGAAAAGCTATTATTATGCCTGGGATACGATAAAATGGAACCGGAATTGAATTTCGAACTTCCTAAGCGGATTTCTTGAGGAAACGGAAGCTTAACAGAAGCGTAAAATCGCAAATTTGAGGGACTTAGAGAAGGAATTCGGCTAAAATCTTGCCATCTCATTGCGGAGTAACGAGTCTCGTTCGTTTGCCCGTTTACAATCAAATTAGCCTACAATTTTGTCCAAATCCGGCAGTGCACGAGCTACGTTTATTTCACATGTCTTATCTGGTCTCGATCGAGATTCAGATGATTTGAGCCGAATATCGTCTGTCAACAAGCAATCAAAAATAGAAAAACACGAAAAAGGGTGCAACACAAGGACTTCCTGGGGTCACCCATCCTAGTACTGCTCTTGCCCAAGCACGCTTAACTTCGGAGTTCTGATGGATCCGGTGCATTAGTGCTGGAATGATCGCAACCGACATTGAGTAGGATGTTTATTCTTATATCCCTCGAGTACGTGTGGAACGGGCGATGATGGACAACACGCGGCACTGCTCTCGCCCAATCAGAACCATGAAGTTAAGCGTTCTGGCGCGAATGCAGAGCTAGGATGGGTGACCTCCCTGGGAAGTCCTCGTGTCGCGACCCTTTACGTAAATTATGGATAAAACAGTCAAAATACTTGTTTTTAATTAGTTAACCGTCTCTGGAGTAATCTGCGTCATACCCTTCCGCACAGAACCGGCTCATGACAACAAAAATCACTAAATGTTTCCAGAAAATATAAAAAAAATAAGAAGGAGAAAATAGCAAATGTAAATCCGTTATTATTCCTAGGATACGATAAAATGGAACCAGAATCGAATTTCGGACTTCCTAGGCGGATTTCTCGAGGAAACGGAAGCTTAACAGAAGCCTAAAATCTCAAATTAGAGGGTATTAGAGAAGAAAGTCGGCTAAAATCTTGCCAGCTCATTGCGGAGTAAGGAGTCTCGTTCGTTTGCCCGTTTACAATCAAATTAGCCTACAATTTTCTCCAAATCCGGCAGTGCCCGAGCTCCGTTGATTTCTCATGACTTATCTGGTCCCGATCGAGATTCAGATGATTTGAGCCAAAAATCTTCTGTCAACAAGTAAACAAAAATAGAAAAACACGAAATGGGGTGCAACACGTGGAATTCCCTAGGGGTCAGCCATCCTAGTACTGCTCTCACCAAGCACGCTTAACTTCAGAGTTCTGATGGGATCCGGTGCATTAGTGCTGGTATGATCGCACCCGACATTGAGTGGGATGTTTATTCTTATATCCCTCGAGTATGTGTGGAGCGGGCGGCGATGGACAAAACGCGGCACTGCTCTCGCCCAAACAGAACCATGAAGTTAAGCGTTCTGGCGCGATGGCAGAGCAAGGATGGGTGACCTCCCTCGAAAGTCCTCGTGTCGCGATCGTTTACGTAAATTATGGATAAAACAATTGAAATAAGTGTTTTTAATGAGTTAATCGTCTCTGGAGTAATCTGCGTCATACCCTTCCGCACAGAACCGGCTCACAACAACAAAAATCGCTAAATGTTCCCAGAAAATAGAAAAAAAAAGAAGAAGAAAATAGAGAATGTAAAGCTGTTATTATGCCTGGGATACGATAAAATGGAACCGGAATCGAATTTCGGACTTCCTAAACGGATTTCTCAAGGAATCGTCTGTCAACAAGTAATCAAAAATAGAAAACACGAAAAGGGGTGCAACACGAGGACTTTCCAGGGGGCCACCCATCCTAGTACTGCTCTCGCCCAGGCACGCTTAACTTCGGAGTTCTGATGGGATCCGGTGCATTAGTACTGGTATGATCGCACCCGACATTGAGTGGGATGTTTATTCTTATATCTTTCGAGTACGTGTGGAGCGGGCGGCGAGGGACAACACGCGGCACTGCTCTCGCCCAATCAGAACCTTGAAGTTAAGCTTTCTGGCGCGATGGCAGAGCTAGGATGGGTGACCTCGTTGGTCAGTCCTCGTGTCGCGACCGTTTACGTAAAATATGGCTAAAACAGTCGAAATAATTGTTTTTAATGAGTTAATCATCTCTGGAGTAATCTGCGTCATACCCTTCCGCACAGAAGCGGCTCACAACAACAAAAATCGCTTAATGTTCCAAGAAAATAGAAAAAAATAAGAAGAAAAAAATTGCAAATGTAAAGCTATTATTATGCCTGGATACGATAAAATAGAACCGGAATCGAATTTCGGACTTCCTAAACGGATTTCTCGACGAAGCGCAAGCTTAACTGAAGCAGAAAATCACAAATTAGAGGGCCTTAGAGAAAAAATTCGGCTTAAATCTCGCCAGCTCATTGCGGAGTAATGAGTCTCGTTCGCTTGCCCGTTACCAATCAAATTAGGCTACAATTTTGTCCAAATCCGGCAGTGCCCGAGCCACGTTGATTCACATGTCTTATCTGGTCTCGATCGAGATTCAGATGATTTGAGCCGAAAATCGTCTGTCAACAAGTAATCAAAAATAGAAAAACACGAAAAGGGGTGCAACACGAGGACTTCCCAAGGGGTCACCCATCCTAGTACTTCTCTCGTCCAAGCACGCTTAACTTTGGAGTTCTGATGGGATCCGATGCATTAGTGCTGGTATGATCGCACCTGACATTGAGTGGGATGTTTATTCTTATATTCCTCGAGTACCTGTGGAGCGGGCGGGATGGACAACACGCGGCACTGCTCTCGCCCAATCAAAACCATGAAGTTAAGCGATCTGGCGCGATGGCAGAGCTAGGATGGGTGACCTCCCTAGGCATTCCTCGTGTCGCGACCGTTTACGTAAATTATTGATAAAATAGTCGAAATAATTGTTTTTAATGAGTTAACCGACTTCGGAGTAATCTGCTCTCATACCCTTCTGCACAGAACCGGCTCACGACAACAAAAATCGCTAAATGTTCCCAAAAAATAAAAAAAAAATAAGAAGAAGAAAATAGCGAATGTAAAGCTATTATTATACCTGGGATACGATAAAATGGAACCGGACTCGAATTTCGAACTTCCTAAGCGGATTTCTCGAGGAAACGGAAGCTTAACAGAAGCGGAAAATCGCAAATTAGAGGGTCTTCGAGAAAGAATTCGGCTAAACTCTCGCCTGCTCATTGCGGACTAATGAGTCTCGTTCGTTTGCCCATTTACAATAAAATTAGGCTAAAAATTTGTCCAAATCCGGCAGTGCCCGAGCTACGTTGATTTCACATGTTTTATTTGGTCCCTATCGAGATTCAGAGGATTTGAGCCAAAAATCGTCTGTCTATAAGTAATCAAAAATAGAAAAACACGAAAAGGGGTGCAACACGAGGACTTCCCAGGGGGTCACCCATCCTAGTACTGGTCTCGCCCAAGCACGCTTGACTTCGGAGTTCTGATGGGATCCGTTGCATTAGTGCTGGTATGATCGCACTGGACATTGAGTGGGATGTTTATTCTTATATCCCTCGAGTACGTGTGGAGCTGGCGGCGATGGAGAACACGCGGCACTGCTCTCGCCCAATCAGAACCATGAAGTTAAGCGTTCTGGCGCGATGGCAGAGCTAGGGTGGGTCACCGCCCGGGAAGTCCTCGGATCGCGACTGTTTACGTAAATTATGGCTAAAACAGTCGAAATAATTGTTTTTAATGAGTTAACCGTCTCCGGAGTCATCTGCGTCATACCCTTCCGTACAGAACTTGCTCACGACAACAAAAATTTCTAAATTTTTCCAGAAAATAGAAAAAAATAAGAATAAGAAAATAGCGAATGTAAAGCTATTATTATGCCTAGGATACTATAAAATGGAACCGGAATCAAATTTCGAACTTCCTAAGCGGATTTCTCGAGGAAACGGAATCTTAACAGAAGCGGAAAATCGCAAATTAGAGGGTCATAGAGAAAGAATTCGGCTAAATTCTCGCCAGCTCATTGCGGAGTAATGAATCTCGTTCGTTTACCCGTTTACAATCAAATTAGACTACAATTTTGTCCAAATACGGCAGTGCCCGAGCTACGTTGATTTCACATGTCTTATCTGGTCTCGATCGAGATTCAGATGATTTGAGCCGAAAATCGTCTGTCAACAAGTAATCAAGAATAGAAAAACACGAAAAGGGGTGCAACACGAGGAATTCTCAATGGGTCATCCATCCTAGTACTGCTCTCGCCCAAGCACTCTTAACTTTGGAGTTCTGATGGGATCCGGTGCATTAGTGCTGGTATGATCGCACCCGACATTGAGTGGGATGTTTATTCTTATATCCCTTGAGTACGTGCGGAGCGGGCGGCAATGGACAACATGCGGCACTGCTCTCACCCAATCAGGACCATGAAGTTAAGCGTCCTGGCGCGATGGCAGAACGAGGATGGGTGACCTCCCTGGGCAGTCCTCGTGTCGGGACCGTTTACGTAAATTATGGATTAAAAAGTCGAAATAATTGTTTTTAATGAGTTAACCGTCTCCAGAGTAATTTTCGTCATACCCATCCGCACATAACCGGCTCACGACAACAAAAATCGCTAAATGTTCCCAGAAAATAGAAAAAAAAGAAGAAGAAGAAATAGCGAATGTAAAGCTATTTTTATTCCTAGGTTACGATAAAATGGAACCGGAATCGAATTTCAAACGTCCTATGCGGATTTTTCGAGGAAACGGAACCTTAACAGAAGCAAAAAATTGCAAATTAGAGGGTCTTAGAGAAGATATTCGGCTAAACTCTCGCCAGCTCATTGCGGAGTAAGGAGTCTCTTTCGTTTGCCCGTTTACAATCAAATTAGGCTACAATTTTGTCCAAATCCGGCAGTGCCCGAGCTACGTTGATTTCACATGTTTTATCTGGTCCCGATCGAGATTCAGATGATTTGAGCCGAAAATCGTATGTCAACAAGTAATAAAAACTAGAAAAACACAAAAAAGGGTGAAACACGAGGACTTCCCAGGGGGTCACCCATCCTAGTACTGCTCTCGCCCAAGCACGGTTAACTTCGAAGTTCTGATGGGATCCGGTGCATTAGTGCTGGTATGATCGTACCCGACATTGAGTGGGATGTTTATTCTTATATCCCTCGAGTACGTGTGGAGCGGGCGATGGACAACAGGCGGCACTGCTCTCACCCAATCAAAACCATGAAGTGAAGCGCGATGGCAGAGCTAGGATGGGTGACCTCCCTGGGCAGTCCTCGTGTTGTGACCATTTACGTAAATTATGGATAAAACAGTCGAAATAATTGTTTTTAATGAGTTAACCGTCTCCGGAGTAATCTGCGTCATACCATTCCGCACAGAATCGGCTCACGACAACAAAAATCGCTAAATGTTCCCAGAAAATAGAAAAAAAAATAAGAAGAAGAAATAGCGAATGTAAAGCTATTATTATTCTTAGGATACGATAAAATGGAATCGGAATCGAATTTCAAACTTCCTATGCGGATTTCTCGAGGAAACGGAAGCTTAACAGAAGCGGAAAATAGCAAATTAGAGGGTCTTAGAAAAGGAATTCGGCTAAACTCTCGCGAGCTCATTGCGGAGTAAGGAGTGTCGTTCGTTTGCCCGTTTACAATCAAATTAGGCTACAATTTTGTCCAAATCCGGCAATACCCGAGCTACGTTTATTTCACATGTTTTATCTAGTCCTGATCGAGATTCAGATGATTTGAGCCGAAATTCGTCTGTCAACAAGTAATTAAAAATGGAAAAACACGAAAAGGGGTGCAACACGAGGACTTCCTAGGGGGTCACCCATCCTAGTACTGCTCTCGCCCAAGCACGCTTAACTTCAGCCGAAAATCGTCTGTCAACAAGTATTCAAAAATAGAAAAACACATAGGGTTCATCACGAGGACATCCCAGGGGGTCTCCCATCCTAGTACTGATCTCGCCCAAGCACGCTTAACTTCGGAGTTCTAATGATCCGGTGCATTAGGGCTGGTATGATCGCACCCTACATTGAGTGGGATGTTTATTCTTATATCCCTCGAGTACGTGTGGAGCGGGCGGCGATGGACAACATGCGGCACTGCTCTCGCCCAATCAGAACCACGAAGTGAAGCGTTCTGGCGCGATGACAGAGCTAGGATGGGTGACCTCCCTTTGCATTCCTTGTGTCGCGACCGTTTACGTAAATTATGGCTAAAACAGTCGAAATAATTGTTTTGAATGAGTTAACCATCTCCAGAATAATCTGCGTCATACCCTTCCGCACAGAACCGGCTCACGACAACAAAAATCGCTAAATGTTCCCAGAAAGTAGAAAAAAATAAGAAGAAGAAAATAACGAATGTAAAGCTATTATTATGTTTGGGATAGGATAAAATGGAACCAGAATCGAATTTCGAACTTCCTAACCGGATTTCTCGAGGAAACGGAAGCTTAACAGAAGCGGAAAATGGCAAATTAGAGGGTCTTAGAGAAAGAATTCGGCTAAACTCTCGCCAGCTCATTGCGGAGTAATGAGTCACGTTCGTTTGCCCGTTTACAATCTAATTAGGCTACAATTTTGTCCAAATCCGGCAGTGCCCGAGCTACGTTGATTTCACAAGTTTTATCTGGTCCTGAACGAGATTCAGATGATTTGAGCCAAAATTCGTCTGTCAACAAGTAATTAAAAATGAAAAAACACGAAAAGGGGTGCAACACGAGGACTTACTAGGGGGTCACCCATCCTAGTACTGCTCTCGCCCATGCACGCTTAACTTCAGCCGAAAATCTTTTGTCAACAAGTAATCAAAAATAGAAAAACACGAAAAAGGATGCATCACAAGGACATTCCAGGGGGTCACCCATCCTAGTACTGCTCTCGCCCAAGCACGCTTAACTTCGGAGTTCTGATGGGATGCGGTGCATTATTGCTGGTATGATCGCACCCGACATTGAGTGGGATGTTTATTCTTATATCCTTCGAGTACATGTGGAGCGGGCGATGGACAACACGCGGCACTGCTCTCACCCAATGAGAACCATGAAGTGAAGCGTCCTGGCGCGAAGGCGGAGCGAGGATGGGTGACCTCCCTGGGCTGTCCTCGTGTCGCAATCGTTTACGTAAATTATGGATAAAACAGTAGAAATAATTGTTTTTAATGAGTTAACCGTCTACGGAGTAATCTGCTTCATACCTTTCCGCACAGAACCGGCTCACGACAACAAAAATCGCTAAATGTTCCCAGAAAATAGAAAAAAAAATAAGAAGAAGAAAATAGCGAATGTAAAGCTATTATTTTGCCTGGGATACGATAAAATGGAACAAAAATCGAATTTCGAACTTCCTAAGCGGATTTCTCGAGCAAACGGAAGCTTCACAGAAGCGGAAAATCGAAAATTAGAGGGTCTTAGAGAAGGAATTCGGCTAAAATCTCGCCAGCTCATTGCGGAGTAATGAGTCTCGTTCGTTTGCCCGTTTACAATCAAATTAGGCAACAATTTTGTCCAAATCCGGCAGTGCCCGAGCTACGTTGATTTCACATGTCTTATTTGGTCCCAGTCGAGATTCAGATGATTTGAGCCGAAATTCGTCTGTCAACAAGTAATTAAAAATGGAAAACACGAAAAGGGGTGCAACACGAGGACTTCCTAGGGGGTCACCCATCCTAGTACTGCTCTCGCCCAAGCACGCTTAACTTCAGCCAAAAATCGTCTGTCAACAAGTAATCAAAAATAGAAAAACACGAAAAGGCGTGCAACACGAGGACTTTCTAGGGGGCCACCCATCCTGGTACTGCTCTCGCCCAGGCACGCTTAACTTCGGAGTTCTGATGGGATCCGGTGCATTAGTGCTGGTATGATTGCACCCGACATTGAGTGGGATGTTTATTCTTATATCTTTCGAGTACGTGTGGAGCGGGCGGCGAGGAACAACACGCGGCGCCGAACACTCTGCCCGGTACTCGGCTTGTTATCCATTGGCGCTCGGGCGGTAATTTTCTACCGCTCGGGCGCCACAGGTTCTGCCCGAATGGTATTCTTATTGAACACTGGCGCTCGGGCGGTCATTTCCTACCGCTCGGGCTCCAACAGTTCTGTCCAAACATTGTACTTTTCATATGTTTTGCCCAATCTGGTCTCGAAATGGCCCGGCTATAATCACCTCAATTCTTAATCAATAATCTTAGATTAACAGAATCAAAATCTCGGGCATTACATTTCTCCCCCCCTAAGATTTGATTTCGTCCCCGAAATCACAGGCAATCAAATTAGATATCAGAAAGAAATGTATAGCATAAGCTGAATCAAAATACTCACATCAGTGAAATAACTCAGGAAATCTCTGTCTCATATCAGACTCGGTTTCCCAAGTAGCTTTATCGATGTCATGACGACTCCACTGAATCTTCACAAGTGGAATAGTCTTCGTTCTGAGCTACTTTTCTTTACGATCAATAATCTGAATAGGTTTTTCGAAATAGCTCAATGTCTCATTCAATTTAACTTCGTCTGGTTGAATCATATTTGAAGTATCTTGCATGTACTTCTACCATAAAACTACATGAGAGACATCATGTATTCCGGATAATGAAAGCGGTAAAGTGAGTCGATAGGCACGATCTCCTATCTTCTCAAGAATCTCATACGGCCCAATCTATCGTGGAGACAACTCCCCTTTCTTGCCAAATCGGACAATTCATCTGAAAGGTGAAATTTTCAAAAATACTCGGTTTCCAGCCTCAAATACCAACGGTCGTCGTCGGACATTGGCATATTTGGCTTGTCTGTCTTGGGCTGCCTTCATTTTCTTCTGAATCGGCTTCACTTTTTCAGTCATATCTCTGATCATGCCAGGTCGATATCAGGAACCTCAGAGATATCATCCCAATAAAGAGGGGATCAACATTTCATTTCGTACAACGCTTCGAAAGAAGTCATTTCAATACTTGTCTGATAGCTGTGGTTGTACGATAATTCACAAATGACAATAAATCATGTCAACTAGTGCTAAAATCCAGCACTACAGTTCTTGGATATTCTCCAGTATCCGGATAGTTTGCTCCGACTATCCGTCAATCTATAGACGATAGGTGAAGGAGTTTATAATATATTCTGCCAAAAATACAAAATCAACCGAAAATCATGGTATGATATAGTCAATTTTGGCATTCAATGCAGTCTAATCACTCTTCTGACATAACTCTTGATCGTCTGATCTTATCTGTACATCATCCTGTACACCTAATATATGCATATTCAAGCATTCTATCAATTATAATCATAATCACATCGCATCACAGTCTTAGGAAAATTTCGATAGTTTCGTCACCAATCCATAGAAATGTACTCTCATTTCTATTTAAGTATCAATAATCGGTATAACCCATCTCCTGGTTTCTATCTTTCTGTCTTTATCTGTAGGTAATTAGACATTCCAGTACAAACTCTGTCACATCTACTCTCATCTGTTTCTATCAACATCTTTTCAACTATCAAAATGCATACTGAATAAGTTATTGCACACTATCTGGCAATATTTATCATTTTAAATTCGGAACATTTGGAACAACAGATTGGTTATTCATATACAAGGCAGTATTACTTACCTGAATCAAACCCAGATTCAAAACAACAGCAAGCTTCAATCAGATTCAAAACATCACTCATCGGTACTGATCTGCTAAACTCATAAACCGCAAATGTTTGACACTGATATCCACCTCGGCCAACTAATTCCGGTTTAACTCTGCTAAATTCAACAGATATATCATCTTCAGATATAACACACCCTGAATGTAATCTGTCTTAATCAGGATGCAATCTGTTTCTGATATCAAATCAAGGCTAAAATCAATCTCTCTGATTGGAATCGAATCAGAAGTCTTATCGGGGAAAACATTATTAACTTTCTTATCATTGGTAAATCAGCCAATGATAGACTCAACTTCAGTAAATCAACTGAATACATAAGGAGTCCCTCTGTTCCTTTCTGTAATAATCGAGTTATAGATAGTACGAATTATCAAAGGAATTCTCAATCTAGAATCCTTATCGTACACTATTCATCCCTTGGCCATCTCAGGTCCGATTTTCACCATCTTCTCGAACTAATCTAGGGTAGCTCTGTACTTGGTCAGCATATCAATATCAGTAATGCAGTCTCAAAACCAGACAACACTAGTACAATACAAGCTACCACACGATCTAACTCAATCTCATTCTCATCCTACTATAGCATACGATATTTTACAGAATTTACTGATATAAAAACTCTCCCCAACTAGTCAAGAGATACACTACAGTAGAATAAAGCTTCAACAGGCAATGCATGACTCAATGCAAATCGTTAAGAAATAAACATATGGGAAGCATCCGTATTTATCAATACAAAAGCAGGATAACTACATCAAGAACAGTTACCTGCAACATCATCATCTGGTGCTTCCTGAGCCTGCTCCTCAGTCAAAGCAAATACTCTGGCCTGCTGTCTAGGAGGCTGGCCAACTGTCTGACTTCCTCCTGGCCTCTGCTGTGACTGAGATGGTGCTGGCTGAAATGAAGGAACAGCAGCTGATCGTCTACTCCACTGTGCCGCTGATCCAGATGATTCGGCTCTCTGGGATCCTTGAGAACCCTTCTGTGGAAACACTCTGGCAAAATGTCCCTGTTGTTTGCAGAAGTGGCAACTACCAAGTACTCCTTGGCATTGCTCAGTGGAATGTCTCCCTCCACAATTTCCGCAGTAAACGCCGGTATAACTCTGTTCGGAACCACTGGAGCTAGCAGAACTGCCGCCAGACTTCTTAAACTGCATTCCTCTAGCCTTCAGAAAATCTTTCTTTCTACCACTGCTACTGTCACTCTCAAATCGGGGAGGTGGTTGCTGTGGTCTCGATTCTAGGGGAACAGATGCAGCTCCTCTCTGCCTTATCAGGCCCGCTTCAGCGCCCTTTGCTCTATTCATGGCATCAGCAAAGTTATTCGGTCGCCCTGTGTTCACCAATGTAAATATATCGGGATTCAAGCCATTGATGAACTGATCAGCAACGGCTTCGTCATTTCCAGCCACATGGGGAGCAAACTTCAATAAGGTAGAGAACTTGGTCACATATTCTTCAATGTTCAGCTGACCCTGTCTCAAATTGGCAAATTCTGCCCCCTTGTCTTTTCTGTACGACACTGGGAAAAATCTCTGATAAAACTCAGTTTTAAATACATCCCAAGTAATAGTCGTACCCCGATGCTCCAAGGCCTTCTTCATCGTAATCCACCAGTTCTTTGCAACATCAAGCAACTGGTGCCCAATCAATTTAATTCGGCGCTCATCACTGTACTCCAGTGAATCAAACAGCATCTCAATGTTATCTAACCAACTTTCACACTCAACTGATGTCTCAGTACCCTTCAGTGTCGGTGGTTTGAACGACTGAAACCTTTTCAATAATGTCTCCATTGGAGTGGCTGTAACATCCATTGGAGGATTCGATGTGCTACCCTGTTCTGGTATTCTTCGAGGATGCATATCTGAATATCAAAAGGATTAGTAACCCCAATCCAACAAACCTGTTTCAATTCAGTCCCTCCTCCGATCATCTTACTGCTAATCAAGAATCGGTTCAAATTCGTTCCCAATAATACATATTACACAATCGAATCAGATAAGTCAAGTAACATGTATTATATAAAGCAGTAAAGCATACTAGCAATCACAAGCAAGGAAAGAAAACTCAATCTACCTCGCTCACTAGCTTCCATCTCAGTCTAAAGGATCTATCGCTCTGATACCACCTGTTGTGGGGGCCCGGACGCTAATCATGTTCTTAATCATCATTGGGACTAATTAATCAATTATAAAACAGGGTCTAAATTTTTTTTAAAATGCGGAACGTAGTGAAATAAAATGTATATACATCTCAGTATAAAAGTACAAGTCCTGTACCACATACATTTATTCAACTAAGGTTTAACAGCTAATATCAAGTGTCCAACCCTATCTCTAATCCAAGTCCGGAGCCTCCACTCTAATCACGATCTTTCCTCATCTCCTTGACCCTGAGCCTGTCCCACCTGTTGTCATGCACACATACAAAACAAGACAACAGCCGGATAACTCCGGTGAGAATAAATCCCAGTATAAACAATGTAAACATGCAATCATATAAAAACATATACAAAAGCATATAACAAATATCATTCACATGCAGCCAATCAACAAACATGTATGATATCAAAACTGTAAATCAACTAGTCGTATCAGACTTGACTCAAACAACGCGTCATCTCAGACTCGACTCATTCCTAATCTAGGGATCCCTGTTTTGAATATTCAGAATTATATCGAATCTCAGTCGATAGGAATGACCCAACCCTAAACGGCATCGATATAATTCCTATATCCAGTGTCTGGACGAAACAGCCACAGAATTGACGAATCAGTCAAGGATTAAGCGAATCAGCCAATAATTAGACGAATCAGTCAGGGACTAGGCGAATCAGCCGATTACTAGGCGAATCAGCCAGTAGCTAGGCAACTCGGCCGATAGCTAGACGAATCAGTAGTCAAAACATGCAGTGGCTATAAATCAATAGACTACAAACATCAATCTCATTAACTACAAATATCAATGCAGTAAACTAGGTATGTGATTTAGGGAAACTCGAGTCAAACCTCACTCGAGTTGTGCAATCCCAACTCAACATTAATTTATACCTTTCTTTCTGTCACTCTGACTCTGTCAAAGTCTCGAACTCAAAGCCTGACAATATCAATCTGGCAATAACAATATCGAGGAGTATAATATCAATACATTACTCCAATCAAATCTGTTCTGCTCAATACTCAATCTAATTCACTATCGATGGCATAACGGTACAATATCGGTATACCCAACAATACCATATTAGTCAGATATCACTTCCAATATCTCATAATCGATAACAATTCAATTCTGATATCAAATCGACTCCAAAACTACTCCGAAAATCATAACAATTTCATATGATATCTGTTCTCCAGTCCGGTTTCGATTATACAATGTCTAATATCACAAGAACATCATATATGAATCATATCCGATTCCTTCAACATCATAATTTCAAATCATATCAAAACGTAGCAAAACATACGTCCAGTTGAAGCCTGCGTCGATAGAAACACAGTACTGAAGTCGGATTCAAAATCGGACGGGCGGAACGTTTACAAATCACAAATCTATACGCTAAAAGGCGTAAGGATTTCTTAGAGAAATCCTCGACTCTTCCTGCTAAATTCTGAAGAAGGAAACTTATATATATATATATATATATATATCTCATGCATGTAAAGATATGTGTCCCATTCTCCCTGATTTTCAGTCGGCGCTCGGGCGGTTATAAACTACCGCTCGGGCGTCGAACACTCTGCCCGGTACTCGGCTTGTTATCCATTGGCGCTCGGGCGGTAATTTTCTACCGCTCGGGCGCCACAGGTTCTGCCCGAATGGTATTCTTATTGAACACTGGCGCTCGGGCGGTCATTTCCTACCGCTCGGGCGCCAACAGTTCTGTCCAAACATTGTACTTTTCATATGTTTTGCCCAATCTGGTCTCGAAATGGCCCGGCTATAATCACCTCAATTCTTAATCAATAATCTAAGATTAACAGAATCAAAATCTCGGGCATTACACCGGGAGTGCCCGTGCTACGTTGATTTCACATGTTTTATCTGGTCCTGATCGAGATTCAGATGATTTGAGCCGAAATTCGTCTGTCAACAAGTAATTAAAAATGGAAAAACACGAAAAGGGGTGCAACACGAGGACTTCCTAGGGGGTCACCCATCCTAGTACTGCTCTCGCCGAAGCACGCTTAACTTCAGAGTTCTGATGGGATCCGGTGCATTAGTGCTCGTATGATCGCACCCGACACTGAGTGGGATGTTTATTCTTATATCCCTCGAGTACGTGTGGAGCGGACGCCGATGGACAACACGTGGCACTGCTCTCGTCCAATCAGAACCATGAAGTTAAGCGTTCTGGCGCGATAACAGAGCTAGGATGGGTGACCTCCCTGGGCATTCCTCGTGTCGCGACCGTTTACGTAACTTAGGGCTAAAACAGTCGAAATAATTGTTTTTAATGAGTTAACCATCTCCAGAATAATCTGCGTCGTACCCTTCTGCACAAAACCGGCTCACGACAACAAAAATCGCTAAATGTTCCCAGAAAATAGAAAAAAAATAAGAAGAAAATAGCGAATGTAAAGCTATTATTATGCCTGGGATACGATAAATTGGAACCGGAATCGAATTTCGAACTTCCTAAGCGGATTTCTCGAGGAAATGGAAGCTTAACAGAAGCGAAAAATCGCAAATTAGAGGGTCTTAGAGAAGGAATTCGGCTAAACTCTCGCCAAATCATTGCAGAGTAATGAATCTCGTTCGTTTGCCCATATACAACCAAATTAGCCTACAATTTTGTCAAATCCGGCAGTGCCCGAGCTACGTTGATTTCACATGTCTTATCTGGTCCCGATCGAGATTCAGATGATTTGAGCCGAAAATCGTATGTCAATAAGTAATCAAAAATAGAAAAACACGAAAACGGCTGCAACACGAGGACTTCCCAGGGGGTCACCCTTCCTAGTACTTCCTAGCACGCTTAACTTCGGAGTTCTGATGGGGTCCGATGCATTAGTGCTGGTATGATCGCACCCGACATTGAGTGGGATGTTTATTTTTATATCCCTCGAGTACGTGTGGAGCGGGCGGCGTTGGACAACATGCGGCACTGCTCTCGCCCAATCAGAACCATGAAGTTAAGCGTTCTGGCGCGATGGCAGAGCTAGGATGGGTGACCTCCCTGGGCAGTCCTCGTGTCGCGACTATTTACGTAAATTAAGGCTAAAACAGTCGAAATAATTGTTTTTAATGAGTTAACCGTCTCCAGAGTAATCTGAATCATACCCTTCCGCACGACAACAAAAATCGTTAAATGTTCCCAGAAAATAAAAAAAAATAAGAAGAAGAAATAGCGAATGTAAAGCTATTATTATGCCTACGATACGATAAAATGGAACCGGAATCGAATTTCGAACTTCCTAAGCGGGTTTCTCGAGGAAACGGAAGCTTAACAGAAGCGGAAAATCGCAAATTAGAGGGTCTTAGAGAAGGAATTTGGCTAAAATCTCGCCACCTCGTTGCGGAGTAATAAGTCTCGTTCGTTTTCCCGTTTACAGTCAAATTAGGCTACAATTTTGTCCAAATCCGGCAGTGCCCGAGCTACATTGATTTCACATGTCTTATCTGGTCCCGATCGAGATTCAGATGATTTGAGCCAAAAATCGTCTATCAACAAGTAATCAAAAATAGAAAAACACGAAAAGGGGTGCAACACGAGGACTTCCCAGGGGGGGTCACCCTTCCTAGTACTTCTCTCGCCCTAGCACGCTTAACTTCGGAGTTCTGATGGGATCCGATGCATTAGTGCTGGTATGATCGCACCCGACATTGAGTGGGATATTTATATTTATATCCCTCGAGTACGTGTGGAGCGGGCGGCGTTGGACAACATGCGGCATTGCTCTCGCCCAATCAGAACCATGAAGTTAAGCGTTCTGGCGCGATGGCAGAGCTAGGATGGGTGACCTCCCTTGGCAGTCCTCGTGTCGCGACTATTTACATAAATTAAGGCTAAAACAGTCGAAATAATTGTTTTTAATGAGTTAACCGTCTCCAAAGTAATCTGCATCATACTCTTATGCACAGAACCGGCCCACGAAAAAAAAATCGCTAAATGTTCCCAGAAAATAGAAAAAAAATAAGAAGAAGAAATGGCGAATGTAAAGCTATTATTATGCATAGGATACGATAAAATGGAACCAGAATCGAATTTCGAACTTTCTAAGCGGATTTCTCGAGGAAACGGAAGCTTAACAGAAGCGGAAATCGCAAATTAGAGGGTCTTAGAGAAGGAATTCGGCTAAAATGTCGCAACCTCATTGCGGAGTAATGAGTCTCGTTCGTTTGCCTGTTTACAATCAAATTAGCCAACAATTTTGTCCAAATCCGGCAGTGCCCGAGCTACGTTTATTTCACATGTTTTATCTGGTCCCGATCGAGATTCAGATGATTTGAGCCGAAAATCGTCTGTCAACAAGTAATCAAAAATAGAAAAACACGAAAAAAGGTGCAACACGAGGACTTCCCAGTGGGTCACGCATCCTAGTACCGCTCTCGCCCAAGCACGCTTAATTGCGGAGTTCTGATGGGATCCGGTGCATTAGTGCTGGTATTCTCTCTCCCGACATTCAATGAGATGTTTATTCCTATATCCCTGGAGTACGTGTGGAGCGGGCGGCGATTGAAAGCACGCAGCACTGCTCTCGCCCAATCAGAACCATTAAGTTAGGCGTTCTGGTACGATGGAAGAGCGAGGATGGGTGACCTCCCTGGGCAGTCCTCGTGTCGTGACCGTTTAAGTAAATTATGGATAAAACAGTCGAAATAATTGTTTTTAATGAGTTAACCGTCTCCGTTGTAATCTGCGTCATAACCTTCCGCACAGAACCGGCTCACGACAACAATAATCGCTAAATGTTCCCAGAAAATAGAAAAAAAATAAGAAGAAAATAGCGAATGTAAAGCTATTATTATGCCTGGGATACGATAAATTGGAACCGGAATCGAATTTCGAACTTCCTAAGCGGATTTCTCGAGGAAATGGAAGCTTAAAAGAAGCGAAAAATCGCAAATTAGAGGGTCTTAGAGAAGGAATTCGGCTAAACACTCGCCAAATCATTGCAGAGTAATGAATCTCGTTCGTTTGCCCATTTACAACCAAATTAGCCTACAATTTTGTCAAATCCGGCAGTGCCCGAGCTACGTTGATTTCACATGTCTTATCTGGTCCCGATCGAGATTCAGATGATTTGAGCCGAAAATCGTCTGTCAACAAGTAATCAAAAATAGAAAAACACGAAAAGGGGTGTAACACGAGGACTTCCCTTGGGGTCACCCATCCTAGTACTGCTCTCGCCCAAGCACGCTTAACTTCGGATTTCTGATGTGATCCGGTGCATTAGTGCTGGTATGATTGCACCCGAAATTGAGTGGGATGTTTATTCTTATATTCCTCGAGTACGTGTGGAGCGGGCGGCGATGGACAACACGCGGCACTGCTCTCGGCCAATCAGAACCATGATGTTAAGCGTTCTGGCGCAATGGCAGAGCTAGGTTGGGTGACCTCTCTGGGCAGTCCTCGTGTCGCAACCGTTTACGTAAATTATGGATAAAACAGTCGAAATAATTGTTTTTAATGAGCTAACCGTCTCTGGAGTAATCTGCGTCATACCCTTCCGCACAGAACCGGCTCACGATAACAAAAATCGCTTAATGTTCCCAGAAAATAGAAAAAAATAAGAAGATGAAAATAACAAATGTAAAGCTATTATTATGCTTGGGATACGATAAAATGGAACCGAAATCGAATTTCGAACTTCCTAAGCGGATTTCTCGAGGAAACGAAAGCTTAACAGAAGCGGAAAATCGCAAATTAGAGGGTCTTAGAGAAGGAATTCTGCTAAAATCTCGCCAGCTCATTGCGGAGTAATGTGTTTCGTTCGTTTGCCTGTTTACAATCAAATTAGGCTACAATTTTGTCCAAATCCGGCAGTGCCCGAGCTACGTTGATTTCACATGTCTTATCTGGTCCTGGTCGTGATTCCGATGATTTGAGCCGAAAATCGTCTGTCAACAAGTAATCAAAAATAGAAAAACACTGAAAGGGGTGCAACACGAGGACTTCCCAGGGGGTCACCCATCCTAGTACTTCTCTCGCCCAAGCACTCTTAACTTCGGAGTTGTGGGGTCCCGGACGCTAATCGTTTTCTTAATCATCTTTGGGAGTTAATTATCAATTCAGATAATCAGGGTCTAAAATTTTTTTTTTTTAAAATGCAAGTGCGGAGCGTAATGGAATGTAACTAATATACATCTCATTATATAAGTACAATAATGTACAATAATTATTCAAACTAGTCTAAGGTTCAACTACTAAATTTTAAGTATTAAACCAAATCTACAATAAGTCCGGAATCACCACTCTAAACTCGTTTTCTCTCATCATCTTCTTGACCCCGATCCTTTCCCACCTGTTGTCATGCACACATACAAAACAAGACAACAGTCGGATACTCCGCTGAGAATAAATCCCAGTACAAATAATGTATACATGCAGTTAACTGAATTAACATAAAAGCATGAATTATATCTTATCACATTTAGCATAATCAAACAACATGTATCAATACCAGTCTGTAAATAAAACATGAATCGTAATCTACGAAACATAAATCAATACGGATCTGTAAATCAAATTCTAGTCTCAATATCTAAGACTCGACTCATCTCTCATTCTAATCTAGGGATCCTGATCTAATTTAGACTTTGGTATGCTGTATCGAATGTCTACAATAGACGTCGATCTACATCTAAGCTCATCGATACACCGTAAGTCTAGAGTCTACGCGGTTCTGTCAAAGACTCGGCGGTTGTGCCCTAGCTAGGCTGATCTGCCCTAGACTCAAACTCTGGCTCTGCTATAATTCAATAGACTAAACATATCAATCTGATAATCTGCAAATATCAATGCAATAAAGTAAAGTATGTGATTTTGGGAAACTCAAGTCAAACCTAACTCGAGTTGTGCAATCCCGAATCAACATTTATTTATACCTTTCTCTTCACGATCTGATGAAGACGAAGTCTTGTATGTCAATCTGTCCATACCCAGTCTGGCAATGACAAGTCACATAATACCATATCAGTATATAACTCAATTCAAGACCCGTTCTGATCAATACTCAAATCGGTATATAATCTGATCCATATCTGAACAAGGTACAATCTAATTCATATCAATGATATCACGATACAATCGAAATCATTACTGAATCTGATCAATCTCAATCAATACTGAATCTGATCAATATCAATCTACTGATGTTTCGACAGCATAACAATACAGTCTTGATACCCCGTCAATCTCAACATCACAGATATAATACCAGAATACATAATCAGTATCCGTACAATTCAAAATTTGAATAATAAAACAACTCTGATATAGAATCTCAACTAAATCAACTCTGAAATTCATAATAATTGTATAACCAGTCTATTCTTTAATCTGACTTCAATTATACAATGCCTACTGTAGCAGGAACATCATATCTGATTCATATTCAATTCTGACAATATCATAAATTCAAATCATGTCTAAACGTAACAAAACTTACGTCCGGTTGTAGCTGTCGTCGCTAGTAACACGATACTGTACTCGGATTCAAAATCAGACAGACGGAATTTGCGTGGCGTTCAATTTTCGCACATCAGGAACTTGGAGCTTCGGTTCCTCTCTTCTTCTTATTTCTGAGAATTTGACTTTGCTTATATATATATATATATATATATACATATACACGTCGCACGGTGATGGCAAGTGGCATCCTTTCGTTTTGCATGCCTCGCGCATATGCGCGCACAAGGTCGCGCATATGCGCCTGGCTTTCTGCCCGGCACCTTGTGGTTTATCCTCTCGCGCATATGCGCGACATTTCTCGCGCATATGCGCGAGATGTTCTGTCTCGCACATTCCCTTACTCGCGCATATGCGCGCCTTCCGCCGCGCATGTGCGCCGAACTCTCTGGACGTTCCGCGCATATGCGCGCATTCAAGCCGCGCATGTGCGCCGATTATATTCTTCACACCTAATGTGATTCCTTCTTTCGGCTCTCCCGATCTGATCCGTTCTGTCTATAATCATCTTTAAATAAATAAATAAATCATTTTAGATTAATCTCAGATTACAGTAACAAAATCTCGGCCCTTACATTTCTCCCCCTCTTAGATCGGAGTTCGTCCTCGAACTCGCAAGTAATCAATTCAGATATATCAGAAGAATGTATACAGAGTTTAAATCAGAAACTCATCTTAATGAATCAATTCTGAAATCTCAATCTCATATCAGATTATGTCTTTCAAATAATCTCTTTGCTATTTTGAAAATCTTACTGTGTTTTCAACAATAGAATAATTTTCATTTTCTTCTGAATCAGTTCCATTTTTCTTGCTCTATCTCAGACTGTATCAGATCTTATCTAAGATATCTTTGAGTCATTATCCTTATACGCAGGAAATCTGCAGTTCTCATTGGACCAGAATGCACAAAGTAATAATGTTTCGTTTTCACTAGTGCTAACATCCAGCACTACGGCTCTATAAATAACTTCCCATATCTGGATAGTATAGAAAAGAGTTCGTGGTATATTCTGCCACAAGCACAAAATCAAGCAAAATCACAATTTGATATACTCTACTTCGGCATTCTAGTTATTCTGACAACTTTTCTGACATCGATCTGTGTCATTTGGTCATGTTTGTACGTTATCTGGTACAAACTAATAGATATAGATTGAACAATCTGTCAATCACAATCACATTACATCACAATCTGGAAAGTATTGCAGTGATCTCATTACGGAATTCATCGAAGTATACTCCCCATGTCTAGTCAGAAATATACAAATTCTGTAATAAATCTTTTGATTTCTATCTTTGTGCCTTCATTTATTGGCAATTCAGACATTTTAGTACAAGTTCTGCCAACATTTCAGTACCAATTCTGTCACAACTGATTTAATCTGTCTATATAAAAACTATCTGTTCGAATTATCATATACTTTCTGTTACCTGAACGACTACTGAATCCATTTCTGTGCGCTTCTGACCCTATCTGTCATTTCCAATTCGAACTATTTGGTATAAACAATCAGTTAATAATATAAATTAAAGAAAAATACCTACCTGGTATTCGGTTCTGATTATCGATATCAAATTCTGTTGTACAATTCTGAAACATTTGACATTACAAGATAATCATTTTCATACGGTAAAAATCACATATCTGTCACCCTGATCGATGCTCTGCTCTGATTATCGAAATTAAGTTCTGGACATTCTGATTATATTTCTGAACTGCTGTAATTCTTGAATTCAGTTCTAATTCGGTTTGAATAATCTATATCAAACACTGACTCAGAATAACCGTACTATCAAATCAGATTCGGAATATCAATAATCTATACTGATCTAGAAGCTAACAATTCTCAAGCAGTTCAAAACATACTCGGATAATACAATCTGCCCACTCTGAGAAAATAAATTCTCTGATATTTCTGATATCGGTATCGTTCTCAGTCACTGATCACAATTTTAACTGTGTCAAGAACAATCAGTATACTAACTTCAGATATCGCATACTCTGAATACAATCTGTTTCAAGCAGAATTCATATCTGAAAAATTTTTGTATACAATAATCACATTTCTCAGAATATCTCATTCAATCTTCAGTTATTCGATTCAATCAATAAGATGCTGCGAATATATCAAAATATCATAGATACAACGAGCATGAAATCATCAGAATATCTCTGAACATACTGAAATATGCCAAAGAGAAACAATAAATCAGATGTAACTCCTGGTCGGTACTCTTCTGCTGATCTTTTAATTCTTTCAATTCATTCAGTGTCATTCTGGACATTCAATATCATTCTGTACTGAATTCTAAAACAATATACAGTATCTGGTCTCAATTCAATTCTGAAATCTATCTTTCTGATATAAAGCAAATCTGAAATCTTATCTGGGCAAACATCAGGTAACTCGTACATCATTGGCAAATCTGCCAATGCTAGACTCGATTTCAGTATGTCTACTGAATACATAAGGATGCCATCTGCTCCTTTCTGCAACAATCGAGTCCCTAGACAACATAAATATCAAAGGAATTCTGAATCTAGAATCCTTACCGTGAAATCTCTACTCATCAGCCATATCTGGTCTGAATCTTATACTCTCCTGAAAGGAATCTATAATAGTTCTGTACTTGTTCAGCATATTAATGTCAATCATGCAATCAAATCAGAAAACACAAGTACATCATAATTTAACTCTATCTCATTCTCATCTTACTGTAGTATACAATATATCACAGAAATCTCTGATATCAATTTTTCTTTCCCAGAAGGTACAAAAATTAATACTACCGCAATACAGACCCAACAGGTACCGTATATATCAATGCAACTCAGTCAGAGACAATTGTAAGAAATGCATTAATATATATCAATACATATGCAATATAATCATAAAAGAACAGTACCTGCCACTATATCATCAAGTGCCTCTTGGGTCTGTTCCTCGGTCACTACCACCAGATGGTCTAGCTCTCTGAAATCTGCGGGAATCTCTCTGGGGACAAACTCTAGCAAAGTGTCCCGGCTGTCGTCAGATACGACAACTACCAGTCACTCCCTGGTATTGCCCTGTGGAATGTCTCCCTCCGCAAATCCTGCAATACACGCCAGTATAACTTGAGCTGGAACCACTGGAGCTAGTTGAACCGCTCAGTCCGCTCCTTAACTTCTTGAATGGTTTCTTTCGAGCTTTCAGCAAATCTTGCTTTCCACTCGTGCTGCCGCGATCAAATCAAAGAGGGGATTGCTGTGTCTGGGGTTGCATCGCACACACCCTTTTTAGTTGTCTAATCAGACTCGCCTCCGCTCTCTTCGCTTTACTCAATGCATCAGAAAAATGATAAGGTCGCTGCATATTCATCAATGCAACTATCTCCGAGTTCAATCCTATAATGAACTGATCCGCTACAGCTTCATCATTTTCAATTACATTAGGAGCAAAACGCAGTAGAGTAGAGAATTTAGCAACATATTCTTCAATATTCAGTTGACCTTGTCTCAAGTTCTCAAACTCTGCTTTCTTGTCCTCTCGGTACGAAACTGAGAAAAATCTTCGATAAAATTCAGTTCTGAATATTTCCCACGAAATCACTGTACCTCTCTGTTCTAGCATTCTTTTACTTGTAATCCACCAAATCCTGGCAGTCTCTCGTAACTAGTGGAATATCAGTTTAATTCTCTGCTCATCTGAATAATTAAGTAAATCAAACAGTATTTCTATGTCATCAAACCAGTTCTCACAATCTTCAGACGTCTCGGTACCACTCAAGTTCGGCGGCTGAAATACCTGAAATTCTTTCAACTGTATTTCCATCTGAGTTTCTGATACATCTATCTGTTCAGTCGAAGTACTACCCCTTTCTGGAATTCTCCGTGGAGGTATATCTGCTTATCAAAACATTAGTACTCAAATACTACAAATCTGTTCCAAATCTTTCTCTGATCATCTTACTGCTGATCATGAATCAGATCTGATTCATACTCAATAATACATAATACCAACTCAAATCAGATAATCAGGTAACCATGTATTTCGAAGCAGTAAAGCATAATGTCATGCTAGCATACGCAATGTCGTTCAACATTAAAATAATTCTCATGCTAGCAATCACATGCAAGGAAAGAAAACTCAATCTATCTACCCCGCTCATTCTCTTCTATCTCAGTCTAAAGGATCTATCGCTCTGATACCACCTGTTGTGGGGTCCCGGACGCTAATCGTTTTCTTAATCATCTTTAGGAGTTAATTATCAATTCAGATAACCAGGGTCTCAAATTTTTTCTTTTTAAAATGCAAGTGCGGAGCGTAATGGAATGTTACTAATATACATCTCATTATATAAGTACAATAATGTACAATAATTATTCAAACTAGTCTAAGGTTCAACTACTAAATTTTAAGTATTAAACCAAATCTACAATAAGTCCGGAATCACCACTCTAAACTCGTCTTCTCTCATCATCTTCTTGACCCCGATCCTGTCCCACCTGTTGTCATGCACACATACAAAACAAGACAACAGTCGGATACTCCGCTGAGAATAAATCCCAGTATAAATAATGTATACACGCAGTTAACTGAATTAACATAAAAGAATGAATTATATCTTATCACATGTAGCATAATCAAACAACATGTATCAATACCAGTCTGTAAATAAAACATGTATCGTAATCTACGAAACATAAATCAATACGGATCTGTAAATCAAATTCTAGTCTCAATATCAAAGACTCGACTCATCTCTCATTCTAATCTAGGGATCCTGATGTAATTTAGACTTTGGTATACTGTATCGAATGTCTACAATAGACGTCGATCTACATCTAAGCTCATCGATACACCGTAAGTCTAGAGTCTACGCGGTTCTGTCAAAGACTCGGCGGTTGTGCCCTAGCTAGGCTGATCTGCCCTAGACTCAAACTCTGGCTCTGCTATAATTCAATAGACTAAACATATCAATCTGATAATCTGCAAATATCAATGCAATAAAGTAAAGTATGTGATTTTGGGAAACTCAAGTCAAACCTAACTCGAGTTGTGCAATCCCGAATCAACATTTATTTATACCTTTCTCTTCACGATCTGATGAAGACGAAGTCTTGTATGTCAATCTGTCCATACCCAGTCTGGCAATGACAAGTCACATAATACCATATCAGTATATAACTCAATTCAAGACCCGTTCTGATCAATACTCAAATCGGTATATAATCTGATCCATATCTGAACAAGGTACAATCTAATTCATATCAATGATATCACGATACAATCGAAATCATTACTGAATCTGATCAATCTCAATCAATACTGAATCTGATCAATATCAATCTACTGATGTTTCGACAGCATAACAATACAGTCTTGATACCCCGTCAATCTCAACATCACAGATATAATACCAGAATACATAATCAGTATCCGTACAATTCAAAATTTGAATAATAACACAACTCTGATATAGAATCTCAACTAAATCAACTCTGAAATTCATAATAATTGTATAACCAGTCTATTCTTTAATCTGACTTCAATTATACAATGCCTACTGTAGCAGGAACATCATATCTGATTCATATTCAATTCTGACAATATCATAAATTCAAATCATGTCTAAACGTAACAAAACTTACGTCCGGTTGTAGCTGTTGTCGCTAGTAACACGATACTGTACTCGGATTCAAAATCAGACAGACGGAATTTGCGTGGCGTTCAATTTTCGCACATCAGGAACTTGGAGCTTCGGTTCCTCTCTTCTTCTTATTTCTGAGAATTTGACTTTGCTTATATATATATATATATATACATATACACGTCGCACGGTGATGGCAAGTGGCATCCTTTCGTTTTGCATGCCTCGCGCATATGCGCGCACAAGGTCGCGCATATGCGCCTGGCTTTCTGCCCGGCACCTTGTGGTTTATCCTCTCGCGCATATGCGCGACATTTCTCGCGCATATGCGCGAGATGTTCTGTCTCGCACATTCCCTTACTCGCGCATATGCGCGCCTTCCGCCGCGCATGTGCGCCTAACTCTCTGGTCGTTTCGCGCATATGCGCGCATTCAAGCCGCGCATGTGCGCCGATTATATTCTTCACACCTAATGTGATTCTTTCTTTCAGCTCTCCCGATCTGATCCGTTCCGTCTATAATCATCTTTAAATAAATAAATAAATCATTTCAGATTAATCTCAGATTACAGTAACAAAATCTCGGGCCTTACAGGAGTTCTGATGGGATCCAATGCATTAGTGCTGGTATGATCGCACCCGACATTGAGTGGGATGTTTATTTTTATATCCCTCGAGTACGTGTGGAGCGGGCGGCGATGGACAACACGCGGCACTGCTCTCGCCCAATCAGAACCATGAAGTTAAGCGTTCTAGCGCGATGGCAGAACAAGGATGGGTGACCTCCCTAGGCAGTACTCGTGTCGCGACTGTTTACGTAAATTAAGGCTAAAACGGTCGAAATAATTGTTTTTAATGAGTTAACCATCTCCAGAGTAATCTGCATCATACCCTTCCGCACAGAACCAGCTCACGACAAAAAAAATCACTAAATGTTCCCAGAAAATAGAAAAAAATAAGAAGAAGAAAATAGCGAATGTAAAGCTATTATTATGCCTGGGATACGATAAAATGGAACCGGAATCGAATTTCAAACTTCCAAAGCGGATTTCTATAGGAAATGGAAGCTTAACAGAAGCGGAAAATCGCAAATTAGAGGGTCTTAGAGAAGAAATTCGGCTAAAATCTCGCCACCTCATTGCGGAGTAATGAGTCTCGTTCGTTTGCCCGTTTACAATCAAATTAGCCTACAATTTTGTCCAAATCCGGCAGTGCCCGAGCTACGTTGATTTCACATGGTTTATCTGGTCCCGATCGAGATTCAGATGATTTGAGCCGAAAATCGTCTGTCAACAAGTAATCAAAAATAGAAAAACACGAAAAGACGTGCAACACGAGGACTTCCCAGGGGGTCACCCATTCTAGTACATCTCTCGCCCAAGCACGCTTAACTTCGGAGTTCTGATGGGATCCGGTGAATTAGTGCTGGTATGATCGCCCCCGACATTGAGTGGGATGTTTATTCTTATATCCCTCGAGTACGTGTGGAGCGGGCTGCGTTGGACAACACGCGGTACTGCTCTCGTCCAATCAGAACCATGAAGTTAAGCATTCTGGGGCGATGGCAGAGCTAGGATCGGTGACTTCCATGGGCAGTCCTTGTGTCGCGACCGTTTACGTAAACTATGGAAAAAACAGTCGAAATAATTGTTTTTTATGAGTTAACTGTCTCCGGAGTAATCTGCGTCATACCCTTCCGCACCGAACCGGCTCACGACAACAAAAATCCCTAAATGTTCCCAGAAAATAGAAAAAAAAATAAGAATAAGAAAATAGCGAATGCAAAGCTATTATTATGCCTGGGATACGATAAAATGGAATCGGAATCGAATTACGAACTTCCTAAGCAGATTTCTCGAGAAAACAGAAGCTTAACAGAAGCGGAAAATCGCAAATTAGATGGTCTTAGAGAAGGAATTGGCTAAACTCTCGCCAGCTCATTGCGGTGTAATGAGTCTCGTATGTTTGCACGTTTACAATCAAATTAGCCTACAACACGAGGACTTCTCTCTCCCAATCAGAAGGAATTGCAACACGAGGACTTCCCGGGCGGCAAACAACACGCGGCACTTCTCTCTCCCAATCAGAACCAAGAAGTTTAGCGTTCTAGCGCGATGGTAGAGCTAGGATGGGTGACCTCCCTAGGCAGTCCTCGTGTCGCAACCGTTTACGTAAATTAAGGCTAAAACAGTCGAAATAATTGTTTTTAATGAGTTTACCATCTCCGGAGTAATCTGCATCATACCCTTCCGCACAGAACCGGCTCACGACAACAAAAATCGCTAAATATTCCTAGAAAATAAAAAAAAATAAGAAGAAAATAACGAATGTAAAGCTATTATTATGCCTGGGATACGATAAAATGGATCCAGAAACGAATTTCGAACTTCCTAAGCGGAATTCTCGAGGAAACGGAAACTTGACAGAAGTAGAAAATCGCAAATTAGAGGGTCTTAGAGATGGAATTCGGTTAAAATCTCGCCAGCTCATTGCGGAGTAATGAGTCTCGTTCGTTTGCCCGTTTACAATCAAATTAGCCTACAATTTTGTCCAAATCCGGCAGTGCCCGAGCTACGTTGATTTCACATGGTTTACCTTGTCCCGATCGAGATTCAGATGATTTGAGCCGAAAATCGTCTGTCAACAAGTAATCAAAAATAGAAAAACACGAAAAGGGGTGTAACACGAGGACTTCCCATGGGGTCACCCATCCTAGTACTGCTCTCGCCCAAGCACGATTAATTTCGGAGTTCTGATGGGATCCGGTGCATTAGTGCTGGTATGATCGCACCAGACATTGAGTGGGATGGTTATTCTTATACCCCTCGAGTACGTGTGGAGCGGGTGGCGATGGACAACACGCGGCACTGCTCTCGCCCAATCAGAACCATGAAGTTAAGCGTTCAGGAGCGATGATAGAGCCAGGATGGGTGACCTCCCTGGGCATTCCTCGTGTCGCGACCGTTTACGTAAATTATGGATAAAACAGTCGAAATAATTGTTTTTAATGAGTTAACCGTCTCCGGAGTAATCTGCATCATACCCTTCCGAACAAAATCGGCTCACGACAACAAAAATTGCTAAATATTCCTAGAAAATAGAAAAAAAAATAAGAAGAAGAAAAGAGCGAATGTAAAGCTATTATTATGCCTGGGATATGATAAAATAGAACCGGAATCGAATTTCGAACTTTCTAAGCGGATTTCTAGAGGAAACAAAAGCTTAACAGAAGTGAAAAATCGCAAATTAGAGGGTCTTAGAGAAGGAATTCGGCTAAAATTTCGCTAGCTCATTGCGGAGAAATGAGTCTCGTTCGTTTGCCCGTTTACAATCAAATTAGAATACAATTTTGTCCAAATCCGGCAGTGCCCGAGCTACGTTGATTTTACATGTCTTATCTTGTCCCGATCGAGATTCCGAGGATTTGAGCCGAAAATCGTCTGTCAACAAGTAATCAAAAATAGAAAAACACGAAAAGGGGTACAACACGAGGACTTCCCAAGGGGTCACCCATCCTAGTACTGCTCTCGCCCAAGCACGCTTAACTTCGGAGTTCTGATGGAATCTGGTGCATTTGTGCTGGTATGATCGCCCCCTGACATTGAGTGGGATGTTTATTCTTATATCCCTCGAGTACGTGTGGCGCGGGCGGAGATGGACAACACGCGGCACTGCTCTTGCCCAATCAGAACCATGAAGTTAAACGTTCTGGAGTGATGGAAGAGCTAGGAAGGGTGACCTCCCTAGGCATTCCTCGTGTCGCGACCGTTTACGTAAATTATGAATAAAACAGTCAAAATAATTGTTTTTAATGAGTTAACCGTCTCCGGAGTAATCTTCGTAATACCCTTTTGCACAGAACCGGCTCAAGACCACAAAAATCGCTAAATGTTCCCAGAAAATAGAAAAAAAATAAGAAGAAGAAAATAGCGAATTTAAAGCTATTATTATGTCTGGGATACGATGAAATGGAACCGAAATCGAATTTCGAACTTCCTAAGCGGATTTCTACAGGAAATGAAAGCTTAACGTAAGCGGAAAATCGCAAATTAGAGGGTCTTAGAGAAGGAATTCGGCTAAAATCTCGTCAGCTCATTGCGTAGTAATGAGTCTCGTTCGTTTGCCCGTTTACAATCAAATTAGCCTACAATTTTGTCCAAATCCGGCAGTGCCCAAGCTACGTTGATTTCACATGTCTTATCTGGTCTCGATCGAGATTCAGGTGATTTGAGCCGAAAATGTTCTGTCTACAAGTAATAAAAAATAGAAAAACACGAAAAGGGGTGCAACACGAGGACTTCCCAGGGGGTCACTCATTCTAGTACTGCTCTCGCCCAAGCACGCTTAACTTTGTAGTTCTGATGGGATCCGGTGAATTAGTGCTCTTTGATCGCACTCGATATTGAGTGGGATGTTTATTTATGTATCCCTCGAGTACGTGTGGAGCGGGCGGCGATGCACAACACGCGGCACTGCTCTCGTCCCATCAGAACCATGAAGTTAAGCGTTCTGGCCCGATGGAAGAGCTAGGATGGGTGACTTCCCTGGGCAGTCCTTGTGTCACGACCGTTTACGTGAACTATATATAAAACAGTCAAAATAATTGTTTTTAATGAGTTAACCGTATCCGGAGTAATCTACGTCTTACCCTTTCGCACAGAACTGGCTCAAAATGTTCTGCTCTCGCCCAAGCACGCTTAACTTCCGAGTTCTGATGGGATCCGGTGCATTATTGATTGTATGATCGCACCCGACATTGAGTGGGATGTTTATTCTTATATCCCTCGTGTACGTGTGGAGCGGGCGGCGATGGATAACACGCGGCACTGCTCTCGCCCAATCAGAACCATGAAGTTAAGCGTTCTGGCGCGATGGCAGAGCTAGGATGGGTGACCTCTCTGGGCAATCCTCGTGTCGCGACCGTTTACGTAAATTATGGCTAAAACAGTCGAAATAATTGTTTTTAATGAGTTAACCGTCTCCGGAGTAATCTGCATCATACCCTTTCGCACAGAACCGGCTCACTACAACAAAAATCGCTAATTGTTCCCAGAAAATAGAAAAATAATAAAAAGAAAATAACGAATGTAAAGCTATTATTATGCTTGGAATACGATAAAACGGGAACTTGACAGAAGCGGAAAATCGCAAATTAGAGGGTCTTAGAAAAGGAATTCGGCTAAAATCTCGCCAGCTCATTGCGGAGTAATGAGTCTCGTTAGTTTGCCCGTTTACAATCATATTAGCCTTCAAATTTTTCCAAATCCGGCAGTGCCCGAGCTACATTGATTTAACATGTCTTATCAGGTCCCGATCGAGATTCTGATGATTTGAGCCGAAAATCGTCTGTCAACAAGTAATCAAAAATAGAAAAACACGAAAAGGGGTGTAACACGAGGACTTCCCAAGGGACCCCATCCTAGTACTGCTCTCGCCCAAGCACGATTAACTTCAGAGTTCTGATGGGATCTGGTGCATAAGTGCTGGTATGATCGCACCCGACATTGACTGGGATGTTTATTCTTCTACCCCTCGAGTATGTGTGGAGTGGGCGGCGATGGACAACACGCGGCACTGCTCTCGCCCAATCAGAACCATGAAGTTAAGCGTTCTGGAGCGATGACAGAGCCAGGATGGGTGACCTCCCTGGGCATTCCTCGTGTCACGACCGTTTACGTAAATTATGGATAAAACAGTCTAAATAATTGTTTTTAATGAGTTAATCGTCTCCGGAGTAATCTGCGTCATAAACTTCCGCACAGAACCGGCTCACGACAACAAAAATTGCTAAATGTTTCCAGAAAATAGAAAAAAAAATAAGAAAAAGAAAATAGCGAATGTAAAGCTATTATTATGCCTGGGATACGATAAAATGGAACCAGAATCGAATTTCGAACTTTCTAAGCTGATTTCTCGAGGAAACGGAAGCTTAACAAAAGCGGAAAATCGCAAATTAGAGGGTCTTAGAGAAGGAATTCGGCTAAATTCTCACCAGATCATTGGAGGGTAATGAGGCTCGTTCGTTTGCCTGTTTACAATCAAATTAGGCTACAATTATGTCCTAATCCGGCAGTGCCCGAGGTACGTTGATTTCACATGTCTTATCTGGTCCCGATCGAGATTCAGATGATTTGAGCCAAAAATCGTCTGTCAACAAGTAATCAAAAATAGAAAAACACGAAAAGGCGTGCAACACGAGGACTTCCCAGGGGGTCACCCATTCTAGTACTGCTCTCGCCCAAGCACGCTTAACTTTGTAGTTCTGATGGGATCCGGTGAATTAGTGCTCATTGATCGCACTCGATATTGAGTGGGATGTTTATTTATGTATCCCTCGAGTACGTGTGGAGCGGGCGGCGATGCACAACACGCGGCACTGCTCTCGTCCCATCAGAACCATGAAGTTAAGCGTTCTGGCCCGATGGAAGAGCTAGGATGGGTGACTTCCCTGGGCAGTCCTTGTGTCACGACCGTTTACGTGAACTATATATAAAAAAGTCAAAATAATTGTTTTTAATGAGTTAACCGTATCCGGAGTAATCTACGTCTTACCCTTTCGCACAGAACTGGCTCACGACAACAAAAATCGCTAAATGTTCCCAGAAAATATAAAAAAATAAGAAGAAAAAAGTAGCGAATGTAAAGCTATTATTATACCTGGGATACGATAAAATGGAACCGGAATCGAATTTCGAACTTCTAAGCAGATTTCTCGAGGAAATGGAAGCTTAACAGAAGCGGAAAATCGCAAATTAGAGGGTCATAGAGAAGGAATTCGGCTAAAATTTCACCACCTCATTGCGGAGGAATGTGTCTCGTTCGTTTGCCCGTTTACAATCAAATTAGCCTACAATTTTGTCCAAATCCGACAGTGCCCGAGCTATGTTGATTTCATATGTCTTATCTGGTCCCGATCGAGATTCAGATGATTTGAGCCGAAAATCGTCTGTCAACAAGTATCAAAAATAGAAAAACACGAAAAGACGTGCAACACGAGGACTTCCCAGGGGGTCACCCATCCTAGTACATCTCTCGCCCAAGAACGCTTAACTTCAGAGTTCTGATGATATCCGGTGATTTAGTGCCGGTATGATCGCCCCCGACATTGAGTGGGATGTTTATTCTTATATCCCTCGAGTACTTGTGGAGCGGGCAGCGATGGACAACACGCGGCACTGCTCTCGTCCAATTAGAACCATGAAGTTAAGCGTTCTGGCGCGATGGCAGAGCTGGGATCGGTGACTTCCCTGGGTAGTCCTTGTGTCGCGACCGTTTACGTAAACTATGGATAAAACAGTCGAAATAATTGTTTTTAATGAGTTAACAGTCTTCGGAGTATTCTGCGTCATACCCTTCCGCTCAGAACTGGCTCACGACAACAAAAATCGCTAAATGTTCCAAGAAAATATAAAAAAATAAGAAGAAAATAACGAATGGAAAGCTATTATTATGCTTGGGAAACGATAAAATGGAACCGGAATCGAATTTCGAACTTCCTAAGCGGATTTCTCTACGAAACAGAAGCTTAACAGAAGCGGAAAATCGCAAATTAGAGGGTCTTAGAGAAGGAATTCGGCTAAAATCTCACCACCTCATTGCGGAGTAATGAGTCTCGTTCTTTTTCTCGTTTACAATCAAATTAGCCTACAATTTTGTCCGAATCCGGCAGTGCTCGAGCTACGTTGATTTCACATGTCTTATCTGGTCCCGATCGAGATTCATATGATTTGAGCCGAAAATCTTCTGTCAACAAGTAATCAAAAATACAAAAACACGAAAAGGCGTGCAACACGAGGACTTCCCTAGGGGTCACACATCCTAATACTGCTCTTGCCCAAGCACGCTTAACTTCGTAGTTCTGATGGGATCCGGTGAATTAGTGCTCGTATGATCGCACTCGTGATTGAGTGGGATGTTTATTCTTATATCCCTCGAGTACGTGTGGAGCGGGCGGCGATGGACAACACGCGGCACTGCTCTCGTCCAATCAGAACCATGAAGTTAAGCGTTCTGGCGCGATGGCAGAGCTAGGATGGGTGACTTCCCTGGGCAGTCTTTGTGTCGCGACCGTTTATGTAAACTATGGATAAAACAGTCAAAATAATTGTTTTTAATGAGTTAACCGTCTCCGGAGTAATCTACGTCATACCCTTCCGCACAGAACTGGCTCACGACAACAAAAATCGCTAAATGTTCATAGAAAATATAAAAAAATAAGAAGAAAAAAATAGCGAATAGAAAGCTATTATTATGCTTGGGATACGATAAAATGGAACCGGAATCGAATTTCGAACTTCCTAAGCGGATTTCTCTAGGAAACGGAAGCTTAACAAAAGCCGAAAATCGCAAATTAGAGGGTCTTAGAGAAGGAATTCGGCTAAAATGTCACCACCTCATTGCGCAGTAATGAGTCTTGTTCGTTTTTCCCGTTTACAATAAAATTAGCCTACAATTTTGTCAAAATCCGGCAGTGCCCGAGCTACGTTGATTTCAAATGTCTTATCTGGTCCCGATCGAGATTCAGATGATTTGAGCCGAAAATCGTCTGTCAACATGTAATCAAAAATTGAAAAACACGAAAAGGGGTGCAACACGAGGACTTCCCAAGGGGTCACCCATCCTAGTACTGGTCTCGCCCTAGCACGCTTAACTTCGGAGTTGTGATGGGAACCGGTGCATTAGTGCTGTTATGATCACACCCAACATTGAGTGGGATGTTTATTTTTATATCACTCGAGTACGTTTGGCGCGGGCGGCGATGAACAACACGCGGCACTGCTCTCGCCCAATCAAAACCATGAAGTTAAGCGTTCTGGCGTGAGGGCAGAGCTAGGATCGGTGACCTCCCAGGGAAGTCCTCGTGTTGCGACCGTTTACGTAAATTATGGATAAAACAGTCGAAATAATTGTTTTTAATGAGATAACCGTCTTCGGAGTAATCAGCGTATTCCCTTCCGCACAGAACCGGCTCACGACAACAAAAATCGCTAAATGTTCCCAGAAAATAGAAAAAATAAGAAGAAGAAAATAGCGAATGTAAAGCTATTATTATGCCTGGGATACGATAAAATTGAACCGGAATAGAATTTCGAACTTCTAAGCAGATTTCTCGAGGAAACGGAAGCTTAACAGAAGCGGAAAATATCAAATTAGAGGGTCTTAGAGAAGGAATTCGGCTAAATTCTCGCCAGCTTATTGCGGAGTAATGAGTCTCGTTCGTTTGCCCGTTTACAATCAAATTAGGCTACAATTTTGTACTAATCCGGCAGTGCCCGAGCTACGTTGATTTCACATGTCTTATCTGGTCACGATCGAGATTCAGATGATTTGAGCCAAAAATCGTCTATCAAGAAGTAATCAAAAATAGAAAAACAAGAAAAATGTGCAACACAAGGACTTCCCAGGGGGTCACCCATCCTAGTACTGCTCTCGCCTAAGCACGCTTAACTTCGGAGTACGTGTGGCGCGGGCGGCGATGGACAACACGCGACACTGCACTCGCCCAATCGGAACCATGAAGTTAAGCGTTCTGGCGTGATGGCAGAGCTTGGAAGGGTGACCTCCCTGGGAAGTCCTCGTGTCGCGACCGTTTACGTAAATTATGGATAAAATAGTCAAAATAATTGTTTTTAATGAGTTAACAATCTCCGGAGTAATCTACGTCATACCCTTCTGCACAGAACCGACTCACAACAACAAAAATCGCTAAATGTTCCAAAAAAATAGAAAAAAAAGAAGAAGAAAATGGCGAATGTAAAGCTATTATTATGCTTGGGATACGATAAAATGGAACCGAAATCGAATTTCGAACTTCCTAAGCGGATTTGTCAAGGAAACGGAAGCTTAACAGAAGCGGAAAATCGCAAATTAGAGAGTCATAGAGAAGGAATTCTGCTAAAATCTCGCCAGCTCATTTCGGAGTAATGAGTCTCGTTCGTTTTCCCGTTTACAATCAAATTAGCCTACAATTTTGTCCAAATCCGGCAGTGCCCGAGCTACGTTGATTTCCCATGTCTTATCTGGTCCCGATCAAGATTCTGATAATTTGAACCGAAATTTGGCTAAAATCTCGCCAGTTCATGAGTCTCGTTCGTTTGCGCGTTTAAAATCAAATTAGCCTACAATTTTGTCCAAATCCGGCAGTACCCGAGCTACGTTGATTTCACATGTCTTTTCTGGTCACGATCGAGATTCAGATGATTTGAGCCGAAAATCGTCTGTCAACAAGTAATCAAAAATAGAAAAACACGAAAAAGGATGCAACACGAGGACTTCCTAAGGGGTCTCACCCATCCTAGTACTGCTCTCGTCCAAGCACGCTTAACTTTGGAGTTCTGATGGGATCCGGTGCATTAGTGCTAGTATGATCGCACCCGAAATTGAGTGGGATGTTTATTCTTATATCCCTCGAGTACGTGTGGAGCGGGCGGTGAACGACAACACGCGGCACTGCTCTCGCCCAATCAAAACCATGAAGTTAAGCGTTCTGGCGCGATGGCAGAGCTAGGATGGGTGATCTCCCTGGGCAGTCCTCGTGTCGCGACCGTTTACGTAAATTATGGATAAAACAGTCGAAATAATTGTTTTTAATGAGTTAACCGTCTCCGGAGTAATCTGCGTCATACCCTTCCGCACAGAACCGGCTCACGACAACAAAAATCTCTAAATGTTCCTTGAAAATAGAAAAAAATAAGAAGAAGAAAATAGCGAATGTAAAGCTATTATTATGCCTAGGATACGATAAAATGGAACTGGAATCGAATTTTGAAAATCCTAAGCGGATTTCTCGAGGAAACGGAAGTTTAACAGAAGCTGAAAATCGAAAATAAAAGGTTCTTAGAGAAGGAATTCGGTTAAAATCTCGCCAACTCATTGCGGAAAATGAGTCTCGTTCGTTTGCCCGTTTACAATCAAATTAGGCTACAATTTTGTCCAAATCCGGATTTTTTGAGAAAACGAAAGCTTAACAGAAGCGGAAAATTGCAAATTAAGGGTCTTAGAGAAGGAATTCGCCTAAAATCTCGCCACCTCATTGCGGAGTAATGATTCTCGTTCGTTTGCCCATTTACAATCAAATTAGCCTACAATTTTGTCCAAATCCGGCAGTGCCCGAGCTACGTTGATTTCACATGTCTTATCTAGTCCCGATCGAGATTCGGATGATTTCAGCCGAAAATCTTCTATCAACAAGTAATCAAAAATAGAAAAACACGCGAAAAGGGGTGCAACACGAGGACTTCCCAGGGGGTCACCCATCCTAGTAGTGCTCTCTCCTAAGCACGCTTAACTTTGAAATTCTGATGGGATCCCCGGTGCATTAGTGCTGGTATGATCGCACACGACATTTAGTGGGATGTTTATTCTTATATCCCATGAGTACGTGTGGAGCGGATGGCGATAGACAACACGCGGCACTGCTCTCGCCCAATCAGAACCACGAAGTTAAACGTTCTGGCGATATGACAGAGTTAGGATGGGTGACCTCCCTGGGCATTCCTCGTGTCGCGACCGTTTACGTAAATTATGGATAAAACAGTCGAAATAATTTATTTTAATGAGTTAACAGTCTCCAGAGTAATATGCGTCATCCCTTCCGCACAGAACTGGCTCACGACAACAAAAATCGCTAAATGTTCCCAGAAAATAGAAAAAAAAATAAGAAGAAGAAACTAGCGAATGTATAGCTATTATAATGCCTGGGATACAATAAAATGGAACCGGAATCGAATTTCGAACTTCCTAAGCGGATTTATCGAGGAAACGGAATGCTTAACAGAAGCGGAAAAATCGCAAATTAGAGGGTCTTAGAGAAGGAATTCAGCTAAACTCTCGCCAGCTCATTGTGAAGTAATGAGTCTCGTTCGTTTGCCCGTTTACAATCAAATTAGCCTACAATTTTGTCCAAATCCTGCAGTGCCCGAGCTACGTTGATTTCACATGGCTTATCTGGTCCCGATCGAGATTCAGATGATTTGAGGCGAAAATCGTCTGTCAACAAGTAATCAAAAATAGAAAAACACGAAAAGGGGTGCAACACGAGGACTTCCCCAGGGGTCACCCAACCTAGTACTGGTCTCGCCCAAGCACGCTTAACTTCGGAGTTCTGATGGGATCCGGTGCATTAGTGCTGGTATGATCGCACCCGACATTGAGTGGGATGTTTATTCTTATATCCCTCGAGTACGTATGGAGCGGGCGGCGATGGACAACACGCGGCACTGCTCTCGCCCAATCATAACCATGAAGTTAAGCGTTCTGGCGCGATGGCAGAGCTAGGATGGGTGACATCCCTGGGAAATCCACGTGTCGCGACCGTTTACGTAAATTATGGATAAAACAGTCGAAATAATTTTTTTTGATGAGTTAACCGTCTCCGGAGTAATATGCGTCATACCCTTCCGCGCAGAACCGGCTCACGACAACAAAAATTGCAAAATGTTACCAGAAAATAGGAAAAAAAATAAAAAGAAGAAAATAGAGAATGTAAAGCTATTATTATGCCTGGGATACGATAAAATGGAACCGGAATAGAATTTCGAACTTCCTAAGCGGATTTCTCGAGGAAACGGAAGCATAACAGATGGACAACCCGCGGGCGGCGATGGACAACCCGCGGCACTTGTCTCGCCCAATCAGAACCATGAAGTTAAGCGTTCTAGCGCGATGGCAGAGCTAGGATGGGTGACCTCCCTGGGAAGGCCTCGTGTCGGGACCGTTTACGTAAATTATGGATAAAACAGTCGAAATAGTTGTTTTTAATAAGTTAACCGTCTCCGGAGTAATCTGCGTCATACCCTTCCGCACAGAACCGGCTCACGACAACAAAAATCGCTAAATGTTCCCAGAAAATAGAAAAAAAAATAAGAAGAAGAAAGTAGCGAATGTAAAGCTATTATTATGCCTGGGATACAATAAAATGGAACCGGAATCGAATTTCGAACTTCCTAAGAGGATTTCTCGAGGAAACGGAAGCTTAACAGAAGCGAAAATTCGCAAATTAGAGGGTCTTAGAGAAGGAATTCGGCTAAAATCTCGCCACCTCATTGCAGAGTAATGAGTCTCGTTCGTTTGCCTGTTTACAATTAAATTAGGCTACAATTTTGTCCAAGTCCGACAGTGCCCGAGCTACGTTGATTTCACATGTCTTATCTGGTCCCGATCGAGATTCAGATGATTTGAGCCGAAAATCGTCTGTCAACATGTAATCAAAAATAAAAAAACAAGAAAAACAGTGCAACACGAGGACTTCCCAGGGGATCACCCATCCTAGTACTACTCTCGCCCAAGCACGCTTAACTTCGGAGTTCTGATAGGATCCGGTGCATTTGTGCTGGTATGATCGCACCCGACATTGAGTGAGATGTTTATTCTTATATCCCTCCAGTATGTATGGAGCAGGCGGCGATGGACAACATGCGGCACTGCTCTCGCCCAATCAGAACCATGAAGTTAAGCGTTCTGGCGCGATGGCAGAGCTAGGATGGGTGACCTCCCTGAGAAGTCCTCGTGTCGCGACCGTTTACGTAAATTATGGCTTAAACAGTCGAAATAATTGTTTTTAATTAGTTAACCGTCTCCGAAGTAATCTGCGTCATACCCTTCCGCACAGAACCAGCTCAAGACAACAAAAATCGCTAAATGTTCCCAGAAAATAGAAAAAAAAATAAGAAGAAGAAAATAGAAAATGTAAAGCTATTATTATGCCTGGGATACAAGAACCGGAATCGAATTTCAAACATCCTAAGCGGATTTCTCGAGAAAACGGAAGCTTAACAGAAGCGGAAAATCGCAAATTAGAGGGTCATAGAGATGGAATTCGGCTAAAATCTCGCCACCTCATTGCGGAGTAATAAGTCTCGTTCGTTTCCCCGTTTGCAATCAAATTAGCCTACAATTTTGTCCAAATCCGGCAGTGCCCGAGCTACGTTGATTTCACAGGTCTTATCTCGTCCCGATCGAGATTCAGATGATTTGAGACGAAAATCTTCTGTCAACAAGTAATCAAAAATAGGAAAACACGGAAAGGGGTGCAACACGAGGACTTCCCAAGGGGTCACCCATCCTAGTACCGCTCTCGCCCAAGAACGCTTTACTTCGGAGTTCTGAGGGAAGCCGGTGCATTAGTGCTGGTATGATCGCACCCATTAATGAGTGGGATGTTTATTCTTATATCCTTCGAATACGTGTGGAGCGGGAGGCGATAAACAACACGCGGCACTTCTCTCGCCCTATCAGAACCATGAAGTTTAACGTTCTGACGCGAAGGCAGAGCTAGGATGGGTGACCTCCCTGGGAAATCCTCGTGTCGCGACCGTTTGCGTAAATTATGGATAAAACAGTCGAAATAATTGTTTTTAATGAGTTATCCGTCTCCGGAGTAATCTGCATCATACCCTTCCGCACAGAACCGGAATCGATAAAATGGAACCGGAATCGAATTTCGAACTTCCTAAGCAGATTTTTGAGGAAACGGAAGCTTAACAGAAGCGGAAAATCGCAAATTAGAGGGTCTTAGAGAAGGAATTCCGTTAAAATCACTCCATCTCATTGCGAAGTAATGAGTCTCGTTGTTTGCCCGTTTACAATCAAATTAGGCTACAATTTTTACCAAATCCGGCAGTGCCCGAGCTACGTTGATTTAACATGTCTTATCTGGTCCCGATCGTGATTCAGATGATTTGAGCCGAAAATCGTATGTCAACAAGTAATCAAAAATAGAAAAACACGAAAATGGGTGCAACACGAGAACTTCCCAGGGGGTCACCTATCCTAGTACTGGTCTCGCCCAAGCACGCTTAACTTCGGAGATCTGATGGGATCCGATGCATTAGTGCTGGTATTTTCGTACCCAACATTGAGTGGGATGTTTATTCTTATATTCCTCGAGTACGTGTGGAGCGGCGGCGATGGACAACACGCGGCACTGTTCTCGCCCAATCAGAACTATGAACTTAAGGGTTCTGGCGCGATGGCAGAGCTAGGATGGGTGACCTCCCTGGCAAGTCCTCGTGTCGCGACCGTTTCCAGAGTAATCTGCGTCATACCCTTCCGCACAGAACCGGCTCACGTTTACAAAAATCGCTAAATGTTCCCAGAAAATAAAAAAAAATAAGAAGAAGAAAATAGCGAATATAAAGCTATTATTATGCCTGAGATACGATAAAATGGAACCAGAATCGAATTTCGGACTTCCTAAGCGGATTTCTCGAGGAAACGGAAGCTTAACAGAAGCGAAAAATCGCAAATTAGAGGGTCTTAGAGAAGGAATTCGGCTAAAATCTCGCAAGCTCATTACTGAGTAATGAGTCTCGTTCGTTTGCGCGTTTAGAATCAAATTAGGCTACAATTTTTTCTAAATCCGGCAGTGCCCGAGCTACGTTGATTTCACATGTCTTATCAAGTCCCGATCGAGATTCAGATGATTTGAGCCGAAAATCGTCTGTCAACAAATAATCAAAAATAGAAAAACACGAAAAGGGGTGAAACACGAGGACTTCCCAGGGGGACACCCATCCTAGTACAGCTCTTGCCCAAGCACGCTTAACTTCAAAGTTCTGATGGGATCCGATGCATTATTGCTGGTATGATCGCACCCGAAATTGAGTGAGATGTTTATTATTATATCCTTCGAGTACGTGTGGAGCGGCGGCGATGGACAACACGCGGCACTGCTCTCGTCCAATCAGAACCATGAAGTTAAGCGTTCTGGCGCGATGGCAGAGCTAGAATGGGTGACCTCCCTGGGAAGTCCTCGTGTCGCGACCGTTTACTGAAATTATGCATAAAAGAGTCGAAATAATTGTTTTTAATGAGTTAACCGTCTCCAGAGTAATATGCGCCATACCCTTCCGCACAGAACCTGTTCAAGACAACAAAAATCGCTAAATGTTTCAAGAAAATAGAAAAAAAAATAAGAAGAAGAAAATAGCGAATGTAAAGCTATTATTATGTCTGGTATACGATAAAATAGAACCGGAATCGAATTTCGGACTTTCTAAGCGGATTTCTCGAGGAAATGGAAGCTTAACAGAAGCGGAAAATCGCAAATTAGAGGGTCTTACAGAAGGAATTCGGCTAAAATCTCGCCAGCTCATTGCGGAGTAATGAGTCTCGTTCGTTTGCCCGTTTACAATCAAGTTAGGCTACAATTTTGTCCAAATCCGGCAGTGTCCGAGCTACGTTGATTTCACATGTCTTATCTGGTCCCGATCGTGATTTAGTTGATTTGAGCCGAAAATCGTCTGTCAACAAGTAATCAAAAATAGAAAAACACGTAAAAGGGTGCAACACAAAGACTTCCGAGGGGGTCACCCAACCTAGTATTGATCTCACCCAAGCACGCTTAACTTCGGAGTCTGATGGGATCCGGTGCATTAGTGCTGGTATAATCGCACCCGACATTGAGTGCGATGTTTATTCTTATATCCGTCGAGTACGTGTAGCGCGAGCGACGATGGACAACACGCGGCACTGCTCTCGCCCAATAAAAACCATGAAATTAAGCGTTCTGGCGCGATGTCAGAGCGAGGATGGGTGACCTCCCTGGGCAGTCCTTATGTCGCGACCGTTTACGTAAATTATAGCTAAAACAGTCGAAATAATTGTTTTTAATGAGTTAACCGTCTCCGGAGTAATCTGCATCATACCCTTCCTCTCAGAACCGGCTCAAGACAACAAAAATCGCTAAATGTTCCAAGAAAATAGGAAAAAAATTAGAGGGAGAAAATAGCGAATGTAAAGCTAATATTATGCCTGGGATACGATAAAATGGAACCGGAATCGAATTTCGGACTTCCTAAATGAATTTCTTGAGGAAACAGAAGCTTAACAGTAGCGGAAAATCGCAAATTAGATGGTCATAAAGAAGGAATTCGGCTAAAATCTCGCCAGCTCATCAAGAGAATGAGTCTCGTTTGTTTGCCCGTTTACAATCAAATTAGCCTACAATTTTGTCCAAATCCGGCAGTGCCCGAGCTACGTTTATTTCACATGTCTTATCTGGTCCCGATCGAGATTCAGATGATTTGAGCCGAAAATTGTCTGTCAAAAAAATAATCAAAAATAGAAAAACACGAAAAGAGGTTCAACACGAGGACTTCCCATGGGATCACCCATCCTATTACTAGTCTCACCCAAGCATGATTAACTTCGGAGTTCTGATGGGATCCGGTGCATTAGTGCTGGTATGATCGCACCAGACATTGAGTGGGATGTTTATTCTTATATCCTTCGAGTACGTGTGGAGCGGGCATCGATGGACAACACGCGGCACTGCTCTCGCCCAATCAGAACCATGAAGTTAAGCGTTCTGTCGCGATGGCAGAGCTAGGATGGGTGACCTCCCTGTGAAGTCCTCTGTCTCGACCGTTTACGTAAATTATAGCTAAAACAGTCGAAATAATTTTTTTTAATGAGTTAACCGTCTCCGGAGTAATCTGCGTCATACCCTTCCGCACATAACCGGCTCAAGAAAACAAAAATCGTTAAATGTTCCCAGAAAATAGAAAAGAAAATAAGAAGAAGAAAATATCGAATGTAAAGCTATTATTATGCTTGGGATACGATAAAATGGAACCGAAATCGAATTTAGAACTTCCTAAGAAGATTTCTCGAGGAAACGGAAGCTTAACAGAAGCGGAAAATCGCAAATTAGAGGGTCTTAGAGAAGAAACTCGGCTAAAATCTCGCCAGCTCATTGCAGAGTAATGAATCTCGTTCGTTTGCCCGTTTACAATCAAATTAGGCTACAAATTTGTCCAAATCCGGCAGTGCCCGAGCTACGTTGATTTCACATGTCTTATCTTGTCCGATCGAGATCCAAAAATCGTCTGTTACTAATTAATCAAAAATAGAAAAACACGAAAATGGGTGCAACACGAAAATTTCCCATGGGGTCAATCATCCTAGTACTGCTCTCGCCCAAGCACGCTTAACTTCGGAGTTCTGATGGGATCCGGTGCATTAGTGCGGGTATGATCGCACCCGACATTGAGTGGGATGTTTATTCTTATATCCCTAGAGTACGTGTGGAGCGGGAGGCGATGGACAACACGCAGCACTGCTTTCGCCCAATCAGAACAATGACGTTAAGCGTTCTGGCGCGATGGCAGAGCTAGGATGGGTGACCTCCCTGGGAAGTCCTCGTGTCGCGACCGTTTACTTAAATTATAGCTAAAACAGTCGAAATAATTGTTTTTAATGAGTTAACCGTCTCCGAAGTAATCTGCGGCATACCTTTCCGCACAGAACCGGCTGAAGAAAAAAAAAATCGTTAAATGTTCCCAAAAAATAGAAAAAAAAAATAAGTAGAAGAAAATAGCGAATGTAAAGCAATTATTATTCCTGGGATACGATAAAATGGAACCGGAATCGAATTTCGGACTACCTAAACGGATTTCTCGAGGAAACGAAAGCTTAAAAGAAGCGGAAAATCGCAAATTAGAGGGTCTTAGAGAAGGAATTCGGCTAAAATCTCGCCAGCTCATTGCGGAGTAATGAGTCTCGTTCGTTTGCCCGTTTACAATCAAATTAGCCTACAATTTTGTCCAAATTCGGCAGTGCCGGAGCTACGTTGATTTCACGTGTCTTATCTGGTCCCGATCGTGTTTCATATGATTTGAGCCGAAAATCGTCTCTCAACAAGTAATAAAAAATAGAAAAAACACAAAAAGGAGTGCAACACGAGGACTTCCCAGGGGATCACCCATCCTATTACTGGTCTCGTCCAAGAATGCTTAACTTCGGAGTTCTGATGGGATCTGGTGCATTAGTGCTGGTATGATCGCTCCCGACATTGAGTGGGATGTTTACTCTTATATCCCTCGAGTACGTGTGGCGCGAACGGCGATGGACAACACGCGGCACTGCTCTCGCCCAATAGGAACCATGAAATTAAGCGTTCTGGCGCGATGGCAGAGCTAGGATGGGTGACCACCCTTTAAAGTCCTCCTGTCGCGACCGTTTACGAAAATTTTAGCTAAAACAGTCGAAATAATTGTTTTTAATGAGTTAACCGTTTCCAGAGTCATCTGCGTCATACCCTTCCGCACAGAACCGGCTCACGACAACAAAAATCGCTAAATATTCCCTGAGAATAGAAAAAAAATAAGAAGAAGAAAATAGCAAATGTAAAGCTATTATTATGCTTGGGATACGATAAAATGGAATCGGAATCGAATTTAGAACTTCATAAGCGGATTTCTCGAGGAAACGGAAATTTAACAAAAGCGGAAAATCGCAAATTATAGGGTCTTAGAGAAGGAATTCGGCTAAAATCTCGCCAGCTCATTGTGGAGTAATGAGTCTCGTTCATTTGCCCGTTTACAATCAAATTAGCCTACAATTTTGTCCAAATCCGGCAGTGCCCGAGCTACGTTGATTTCAAATGTCTTATCAAGTCCCGATCGAGATTCAGATGATTGAGCCAAAAATCGTCTGTCAACAAGTAATCAAAAATAGAAAAACACGAAAAGGGGTGAAACACGAGGACTTCCCAGGGGGTCACCCATCCTAGTACAGCTCTTGCCCAAGCACGCTTAATTTCGTGTTGGTATGATCGCCCAATCTCTGTCAACAAGTTATGATTGGATCCGATGCATTAGTGCTGGTATGATCGCACCCAAAATTGAGTGGGATGTTTATTCCTATATCCCTCGAGTACGTGTGGAGCGGTGGCAATGGACAACACGCGGCACTGCTCTCGTCCAATCAGAACCATGAAGTTAAGCGTTCTTGCGCGATGGCAGAGCTAGAAATGGTGACCTCCCTGGGAAGGCCTCGTGTCGCGACCGTTTACTTAAATTATGGATAAAACAGTCGAAATAATTCTTTTTAATGAGTTAACTGTCTCCTGAGTAATATGCGTCATACCCTTCCGCACAGAACCTGCTCAAGACAACAAAAATCGCTAAATGTTCCAAGAAAATAGAAAAAAAAAAGAAGAAGAAAATAGCGAATGTAAAGCTATTATTATGCCTAGTATACGATAAAATGGAACTGGAATCGAAATTGGACTTTCTAAGCGGATTTCTCGAGGAAATGGAAGCTTAACAGAAGGGGAAAATCGCAAATTAGAGGGTCTTACAGAAGGAATTCGGCAAAAATCTCGCCAGCTCATTGCGGAATAATGAGTCTCGTTTGTTTGCCCGTTTACAATCAAATTAGGCTACAATTTTGTCCAAATCCGGAAGTGTCCGAGCTACGTTGATTTCACATGTCTTATCTGGTCCCGTTCGGTATTCAGATGATTTGAGCCGAAAATCGTCTGTCAAGAAGTAATCAAAAATAGAAAAACACGAAAAGGGGTGCAACATGAAGCATCCCATGGGGTCACCCAACTTAGTACTGATCTCGCCCAAGCACGCTTAACTTCGGAGTTCTGATGGGATCCGATGCATTAGTGCTGGTATGATCACACCCGACATTGAGTGGGATGTTTATTCTTATATTCATCGTGTACGTGTAGCGCGAGCGGCAATGGACAACACGCGGCACTGCTCTCGCCCAATCAGAACAATGAAATTAAGCGTTCTGGCGCGATGGCAAAGCAAGGATGGATGACCTCCCTAAGAAGTCGTTATGTCGCGACCGTTTACGTAAATTATAGCTAAAACAGTCGAAATAATTGTTTTTAATGAGTTAACAGTCTCCGGAGTATTCTGCGTCATACCTTTCCGCTCAGAACCGGCTCACGACAAAAAAAATCGCTAAATGTTCCAAGAAAATAGGAAAAAAAATTAGAAGAAAAAAATAGCGAATGTAAAGTTATTATTATGCCTGGGATACGATAAAATGCAACCGGAATCGAATTTCGGACTTCCTAAACGGATTTCTCGAGGAAACAGAAACTTAGCCTCCAATTTTTCCAATCCGGCAATGCCCGAGCTACGTTGATTTCACATGTCTTATCTGGTCCTGATCGAGATTCAGATGATTTGAGCCGAAAATCTCGGTCAACAAGTTATCAAAAATAGAAAAACACGAAAAAGAGTGCACGCTTAACTTCGGAGTTCTGATGGTATACGGTGCATTAGTGCTGGTATGATCGCACCCAACATTGAGTGGGATGTTTATTCTTATATCCCTCGAGTACGTGTGGAGCAGGCGGCGATGGACAACACGCGGCACTGCTCTTGCCCAATCAGAACCATGAAGTTAAGCGTTCTGGCGCGATGGCAGAGCTAGGATGGGTGACCTCCCTGGGAAGTCCTCGTGTCGCGACCGTTTACGTAAATTATGGCTAAAACAGTCGAAATAATTGTTTTTAATGAGTTAACCATCTCCGGAGTGATCTGCGTCATACCGTTCCGCACAGAACCGGCTCACGACAACAAAAATCGCTAAATGTTCCCAGAAAATAGAAAAAAAATAAAAAGAAGAAAACAGCAAATGTAAAGCTATTATTATGCCTGGGATACGATAAAATGGAACCGTAATCGAATTTAGAACTTCCTAAGCGGATTTCTTGAGGAAACAGAAGCTTAACAGAAGCGTAAAATCGCAAATTAGAGGTCTTAGATAAGGAATTCGGCTAAAATCTCGCCAGCTCATTGCGGAGTAATGAGTCTCGTTCGTTTGCCCGTTTACAATCGAATTAGCCTACAATTTTGTCCAAATCCGGCAAAGCCCGAGCTACGTTGATTTCATATGTCTTATCTGGTCCCGATCGAGATTCTGATGATTTGAGCCAAAAATCGTCTGTCAACAAGTAATCAAAAATAGAAAAACACGAAAACGGGTGCAACACGAGGATTTCCCAGGTGGTCACCCATCCTAGTACTGGTCTCACCCAAGCATGCTTAACTTCGGAGTTCTAATTGGATCCGGTGCATTAGTGCTGGTATGATCGCACCCGACATTGAGTGGAATATTTATTTTTATATCCTTTGAGTACGTGTGGAGCGGGCATCGATGGACAACACGCGGCACCGCTCTCGCCCAATCAGAACCATGAAGTTAAGCGTTCTGGCGCGATGGCCGGGCTAGGATGGGTGACCTCCCTGTGAAGTCCTCGTGTCTCGACCGTTTACGTAAATTATTGCTAAAAAAGTCGAAATAATTTTTTTTAATGAGTTAACCATCTCGGGAGTGATCTGCGTCATACCCATCCGCACAGAACCGACTCACGACAAAAAAAATCGCTAAATGTTCCCAGAAAATATTAAAAAAAATAAGAAGAAGAAAATAGCGAATGTAAAGCTATTATTATGCCTGAGATACGATTAAATGGAACCGGAATCGAATTTCGGACTTCCTAAGCGGATTTCTCGAGGAAAAAGAAGTTTAACAGAAGCGGAAAATCGCAAATTAGAGGGTCTTAGAGAATGAATTCGGTTAAAATCTCGCCAGCTCATTGCGGAGTAACGAGTCTCGTTCGTTTGCCAGTTTAAAATCAAATTAGCCTTCAATTTTGTCCAAATCCGGCAGTGCCCGAGCTACGTTGATTTCACATGTCTTATCTGGTCCCGATCATGATTCAGATTATTTGAACCGAAAATCGTCTGTCAACAAGTAATCAAAAATAGAAAAAACACGAAAAAGGTGCAACACGAGGACTTCCCAGGGGATCACCCACCCTATTACTGGTCTCGCCTAAGCACGCTTAACTTCGGAGTTCTGATGGGATCCGGTGCATTAGTGCTGGTATGATCGCTGCCGACATTGAGTGGGATGTTTATTCTTATATCCCTTGAGTACGTGTGGCGCGAGCGGCGATGGACAACACGCGGCAGTGCTCTTGCCCAATTCGAACCATGAAGTTAAGCGTTCTGGCGCGATGGCGGAGCTAGGATGGGTGACCTCTCTCGGAAGTCCTCCTGTCGCGATCGTTTACGTAAATTATAGCTAAAACAGTCAAAATAATTGTTTATAATGAGTTAACCGTTTCCGGAGTCATCTGCGTCATACCCTTCCGCAGAAAACCGGCTCACGACAACAAAAATCGCTAAATATTCCCAGAAAATAGAAAAAAAAATAAGAAGAAGAAAATAGCGAATGTAAATCTATTATTATGCCTGGGAAACGATAAAATGGAACCGGAATGGAATTTAGAACTTCCTAACCGGATTTCTCGAGGAAACGGAAACTTACCAAAAGCGGAAAATCGCAAATTAGAGGGTTTTAGAGAAGGAATTCGGCTAAAATCTCGCCAGCTCATTGCGGAGTAATGAGTCTCGTTCGTTTGCCAGTTTACAATCAAATTAGGCTTCAATTTTGTCCAAATCCGGCAGCTCCTGAGCTACGTTGATTTCACATGTCTTATCTGGTCTCGATCGTGATTCAGATGATTTGAGCCGAAAATCGTCTCTCAACAAGTAATCAAAAATAGAAAAACACGAAAAGGGGTGTAACACGAGGATTCCACAGGGGTCACCCATCCTAGTACTGGTCTCACCCACGCACGCTTAACTTCGGAGTTCTGATGGGATACGGTGCATTAGTGCTGGTATGATCGCACCCAACATTGAGTGGGATGTTTATTCTTATATCCCTCGAGTACGTGTGGAGCAGGCGGCGATGGACAACACGCGGCACTGCTCTTTCCCAATCAGAACCATGAAGTTAAGCGGTCTGGCGCGATTGCAGAGCTAGGATGGGTGACCTCCCTGAGAAGTCCTCGTGTCGCGACCGTTTACGTAAATTATGGCTAAAACAGTCGAAATATTTTTTTTTAATGAGTTAACCATCTCCGGAGTGATCTGCGTCATACCGTTCCGCACATAACCGGCTCACGACAACAAAAATCGCTAAATGTTCCCAGAAAATAGAAAAAAAATAAAAAGAAGAAAACAGCGAATGTAAAGCTATTATTATGCCTGAGATACGATAAAATGGAACCGGAATCGAATTTCGGACTTCCTAAGCGGATTTCTCGAGGAAACGGAAGTTTAACAGAAGCGGAAAATAACAAATTTGAGGGTCTTAGAGAAGGAATTCGGCTAAAATCTTGCCAGCTCATTGCGGAGTAATGAGTCACGTTCGTTTGCCCGTTTACAATCTAATTAGGCTACAATTTTGTCCAAATCTGACTGTGTCCGAGCTACGTTGATTTCACATGTCTTATCTGGCCCCGATCGAAATTCAGATGATTTGAGCCAAAAATTGTTTGTCAACAAGTAACCAAAAATAGAAAAAAACGAAAAAGGTTGAAACACGAGGACTTCCCAGTGGATCACCCATCCTAGTACTGGTCTCACCCAAGCACGCTTAGCTTCGGAGTTCTGATGGGATCTGATGCATTAGTGCTGGTATGATCGCACCCGACATTGAGTGGGATGTTTATTTTTATATCCCTCGAGTACGTGTGGAGCGGGCGGCGATGGACAACACGCGGCACTGCTCTCGCCCAATCAGAACCATGAATTTAAGCGTTCTGGCCCAATGGCAGAGCTAGGATGGGTGACCTCCCTGGGAAGTCCTCGTGTCGCGACCGTTTACGTCAATTATAGCCTAAACAGTCGAAATAATTGTTTTTAAAGAGTTAACCGTTTCCGGAATAATCTGAGTCATACCCTTCCGCTCAGAACCGGCTCACGACAACAAAAATCGCTAAATGTTCCCAGAAAATAGAAAAAGAATAAGAATAAGAAAATAGCGAATGTAAAGCTATTATTATGCCTGGGATACGATAAAATGAGATCGGAATCGAATTTTGAACTTCCTAAGCGGATTTTTCGAGGAAACGAAAGCTTAACAGAAGCGGTAAATCGCAAATTAGAGGGTCTTAGAGAAGGAATTCGGCTAAAATCTCGTCAGCACATTGCGTAGTAATGAGTCTCGTCCGTTTGCCCGTTTACTATCAAATTAGCCAACAATTTTGTCCGGAGTGATCTGCGTCATACCCTTCCGCACAGAACCGACTCACGACAAAAAAAAATCACTAAATTTTCCCAGAAAATAGTAAAAAAAATAAGAAGAAGAAAATAGCGAATGTAAAGCTATTATTATGCCTGAGATACGATAAAATGGAACCGGAATTGAATTTCGGACTTCCTAAGCGGATTTCTCGAGGAAACGGAAGTTTAACAGAAGCGGAAAATCACAAATTAGAGGGTCTTATAGAAGGAATTCGGCTGAAATCTCGCAGGCTTATTGCGGAGTAATGAGTCTCGTTCGTTTGCCCGTTTACAAACAAATTAGGCAACAATTTTGTCCAAATCCGGCATTGCCCGAGCTACGTTGATTTCACATGTCTCATCTGGTCCCGATCGAGATTCAGAAGAATTGAGCCGAAAATCGTCTGTCAACAAGTAATCAAAAAAAAAAAAAAAAAAAAAGGGGTGCAACACGAGGACTTCTCATGGGGTCGGTCACCCATCCTAGTATTGCTCTCGCCCAAGCTCCCTTAACTTCGGAGTTCTGATGGGATCCGGTTCATTAGTGCTGGTATGATCGCCCACGACATTGAGTGGGATGTTTATTAATATATCCCTCGAGTACGTGTGGAGCGGGCGGCGATGGACAACACGTGGCACTGCTCTCGCCCAATCAGAACCATGAAGTTAAGCGTTCTGGCGCGATGGCAGAGCTAGGATGGGTGACCTCCCTAGGAAGTCCTCGTGCCGCGACCGTTTACGTCAATTATAGCTAAAACAGTCGAAATAATTGTTTTTAATGAGTTAACCGTCTCCGGAGTAATCTGCGTCATACCCTTCCGCACAGGACCGGCTCACGACAACAAAAATCGTTAAATGTTCCCAGAAAATAGAAAAAAACAAGAAGAAGAAAATAGCGAATGTAAAGCTATTATTATGCCTGGGATACGATAAAATAAAACAAGAATCGAATTTTGGACTTCCTAAGCGGATTTCTCGAGGAAACGGAAGCTTAACAGAAGCGGAAAATCGCAAATTAGAGTGTCTTAGAGAAGGAATTCGGCTAAAATCACTCCAGCTCATTGCGGAGTAATGAGTCTCGTTCATTTGCCCGTTTACAATAAAATTAGGCTACAATTTTGTCCAAATCCGGCAATGCACTAGCTACGTTTTATCTGGTCCCGATCGAGATTCAGATGATTTGAGCCGAAAATCGTCTATCAACAAGTAATCAAAAATAGATAAACACGAAAAGAGGTGCAACACGAGGACTTCCTAGGGGGTCACCCATCCTAGTACTACTCTCGCCCAAGCACGCTTAACTTCTGAGTTCTGATGGGATCCGGTGCATTAGTGCTGGTATGATCGCACCCGACACTGAGTGGGATGTTTATTCTTATATCCCTCGAGTACGTGTGGAGCGGGCGGCGATGGACAACACGCGGCACTGCTCTTGCCCAATCAGAACCATGAAGTTAAGCGTTCTGGCGCGATGGCAGAGTTAGGATGTGTGACCTCCCTGGGAAGTCCTCGTGTCGCGACCGCTTACGTAAATTATGGCTAAAACAGTCGAAATAATTGTTTTTAATGAGTTAATCGTCTCCGGATTAATCTGCGTTATACCATTCCGCACAGAACCAGCTAACGACAACAAAAATCGCTTAAAGTTCCCAGGAAATAGAAAAAAAAATAAAAATAATAAAATTGCGAATGTAAGCTATTATTATGCCTGGGATACGATAAAATGGAACCGGAATATAATTTCAGACTTCCTAAGCGGATTTCTCGAGGAAACAAAAGCTTAACAGAAGCGGAAAATCGCAAATTAGAGGGTCTTAGAAAAGGAATTCGGCTAAAATCTCGCCAGCTCATTGCGGAGTAATGAGTCTCGTTGGTTTAACCGTTTACAATCAAATTAGGCTACAATTTTGTCCAAATCCGGAAGTGTCCGAGCTACGTTGATTTCACATGTCTTATCTGGTCCCGATCGTGATTCAGATGATTTGAGCTGAAAATCGTCTGTCAACAAGTAATCAAAAATAGAAAAACACGAAAAAGGGTGCAACATGAAGACTTCCCCAGGGGGTCACCCATCCTAGTACTGCCCTGGCCCAAGCACGCTTAACTTCAGAGTTCTGATGGGATCCGATGCATTAGTGCTGGTATGATCGCACCCGACATTGGGTGGGATGTTTATTCTTATATCCCTCGAGTTCGTGTTGAGCGGGCGGTGAGGGACAACACACGGCACTGCTCTCGCCCAATCAGAACCATGAAGTTAAGCGTTCTGGCGCAATGGCAGAGCTAGGATGGATGACCTCCTTGGGAAGTCCTCGTGTCGCGACCGTTTACGTAAATTCTGGATAAAACAGTCGAAATAATTGTTTTTAATGAGTTAACCGTCTCTGGAGTAATCTGCGACATACCCTTCTGCACAGAACCGGCTCACGACAACAAAAATCGCTAAATGTTCCCAGAAAATAGAAAAAGAATAAGAATAAGAAAATAGCGAATGTAAAGCTATTATTATGCCTGGGATACGATAAAATGGAATCGGATCGAATTTCGGACTTCCTAAGCGGATTTCTCGAGGAAACGAAAGCTTAACAGAAGCGGAAAATCGCAAATTAGAGGGTCTTAGAGAAGGAATTCGGCTAAAATCTCGCCAGCTCATTGCGGAGTAATGAGTCTCGTTCGTTTGCCCGTTCACAATCGAATTAGCCTACAATTTTGTCCAAATCCGGCAGTGCCCGAGCCACGTAGATTTCACATGTCTTATCTGGTCCCGATCGAGATTCAGATGATTTGAGCCGAAAATCGTCTGTCCAAAAGTAATCAAAAATAGAAAAACACGAAAAAGAGTGTAACACGAGGACTTTCCATGGGGTCACCCATCCTAGTACTGCTCTCACCCAAGCACACTTAACTTCGGAGTTCTTATGGGATCCGGTGCATTAGTGCTAGTATGATCGCACACGACATCGAGTGGGATGTTTATTATTATATCCTTTGAGTACGTGTGGAGCGGACGGCGATGGACAACACGCGGCACTGTTCTCGCCCAATCAGAACCATGAAGTTAAGCGTTATGGCGCGATGGCAGAGCTAGGATGGGTGACCTCCTTGGGCAGTCCTCGTGTCGCGACCGTTTACGTAAATTATGGCTAAATAGTCGAAATAATTATTTTTAATGAGTTAACCGTCTCCGGAGTAATCTACGTTATACCCTTCCGCAGAGAACTGGATCACGACAACAAAAATTGCTAAATGTTCCTAGAAAATAGGAAAAAAAATAACAAGAAGAAAATAACGAATGTAAAGCTATTATTATTCCTGGGATACGATAAAATGGAATCGGAATCGAATTTCGGACTTCCTAAACGGATTTCTCGAGAAAACAGAAGCTTAACAGAAGCGGAAAATCGCAAATTAGAGGGTCTTAGAGAAAGAATTCGGTTAAAATCTCGCCAGCTCATTGCGGAGTGATGATTCTCGTTCGTTTGCCCGTTTATAATAAAATTAGGCTTCAATTTTGTCCAAATCCGGCAGTACCCGAGCTACGCAGATTTCACATGTCTTATCTAGTCCCGATCGAGATTCAGATGATTTGAGCCGAAAATCGTTTGTCAACAAGTAATCAAAAATAGAAAAACACGAAAAAGGGTGCAACACGAGGACTTTCCAGGGGGTCACCCATCCTAGTACTGCTCTCTCCCAAGCACGCTTAACTTCGGAGTTATGATGGGATCCGGTGCATTAGTGCTGGTATGATCGCTCCCGACATTGAGTGGGATGTTTATTCTTATATCCCTTAAGTACGTGTGGAGCGGGCGGCGATGGACAACACGCGGCACTGCTCTCGCCCAGTAAGAGCCATGAAGTTAAGCGTTCTTGCGCGATGGCAGAGAGCTAGGATGGGTGTCCTCCTTGGGAAGTCCTCGTGTCGCGACCGTTAACGTAAATTATGGATAAAACAGTCGAAATAATTGTTTATAATGAGTTAAACGTCTCCGGAGTAATCTACATAATACCCTTCCGCACAAAACCGGCTCACGACAACAAAAATCGCTAAATGTTCGCAGAAAATAGAAAAAAAATAAGAAGAAGAAAATAGTGAATGTAAAGCTATTATTATGCCTGGGATACGATAAAATGGAACCGAAATCGAATTTCGAACTTACTAAGCGGATTTCTCGAGGAAACGGAAGCTTAACAGAAGCGAAAAATCGCAAATTAGAGAGTCTTAGAGAAGGAATTCGGCTAGGATGGGTGACCTCCCTGGGAAGACCTCGTGTCGCGACCGTTTACGTAAATTATGGATAAAACAGTCGAAATAATTGTTTTTAATGAGTTAACCGTCTCCGGAGTAATCTGCATGATACCCCCTTCCGTACAGAACCGGCTCACGACAACAAAAATCGATAAATGTTCCCACAAAATAGAAAAAAAGTAAAAAGAAGAAATAGCGAATGTAAAGCTATTATTATGCCTGAGATACGATAAAATGGAACCGGAATCGAATTTAGAACTTCCTAAACGGATTTCTCGAGGAAACGGAAGCTTAACAGAAGCGGTAAATCGCAAATTAGAGGGTCTTAGAGAAAGAATTCGGTTAAAATCTCGCCAGCTCATTGCGGAGTGATGATTCTCGTTCGTTTGCCCGTTTATAATAAAATTAGGCTTCAATTTTGTCCAAATCCGGCAGTACCCGAGCTACGCAGATTTCACATGTCTTATCTAGTCCCGATCGAGATTCAGATGATTTGAGCCGAAAATCGTTTGTCAACAAGTAATCAAAAATAGAAAAACACGAAAAAGGGTGCAACACGAGGACTTTCCAGGGGGTCACCCATCCTAGTACTGCTCTCTCCCAAGCACGCTTAACTTCGGAGTTATGATGGGATCCGGTGCATTAGTGCTGGTATGATCGCTCCCGACATTGAGTGGGATGTTTATTCTTATATCCCTTAAGTACGTGTGGAGCGGGCGGCGATGGACAACACGCGGCACTGCTCTCGCCCAGTAAGAGCCATGAAGTTAAGCGTTCTTGCGCGATGGCAGAGAGCTAGGATGGGTGTCCTCCTTGGGAAGTCCTCGTGTTGCGACCGTTAACGTAAATTATGGATAAAACAGTCGAAATAATTGTTTATAATGAGTTAAACGTCTCCGGAGTAATCTACATAATACCCTTCCGCACAAAACCGGCTCACGACAACAAAAATCGCTAAATGTTCGCAGAAAATAGAAAAAAATAAGAAGAAGAAAATAGTGAATGTAAAGCTATTATTATGCCTGGGATACGATAAAATGGAACCGAAATCGAATTTCGAACTTACTAAGCGGATTTCTCGAGGAAACGGAAGCTTAACAGAAGCGAAAAATCGCAAATTAGAGAGTCTTAGAGAAGGAATTCGGCTAGGATGGGTGACCTCCCTGGAAAGACCTCGTGTCGCGACCGTTTACGTAAATTATGGATAAAACAGTCGAAATAATTGTTTTTAATGAGTTAACCGTCTCCGGAGTAATCTGCATGATACCCCCTTCCGTACAGAACCGGCTCACGACAACAAAAATCGATAAATGTTCCCACAAAATAGAAAAAAAGTAAAAAGAAGAAATAGCGAATGTAAAGCTATTATTATGCCTGAGATACGATAAAATGGAACCGGAATCGAATTTAGAACTTCCTAAACGGATTTCTCGAGGAAACGGAAGCTTAACAGAAGCGGTAAATCGCAAATTAGAGGGTCTTAGAGAAGGAATTCGGCTAAAATCTCGTCAGCTCATTACGTAGTAATGAGTCTTGTTCGTTTGCCCGTTTACAATCAAATTAGCCTACAATTTTGTCTAAATCCGGCACTGCCCGAGCTACGTTGATTTCTCATGTCTTATCTGGTCCCGATCTAGATTCAGATGATTTGAGCCAAAAATCGTCTGTCAACAAGTAATCAAAAATAGAAAAACACGAAAAGGGGTGCAATACGAGGACTTTCCTAGGGGTCACCCATCTTAGTACTGCTCTCTCCCAAGCAAGCTTAACTTCGGAGTTATGATGGGATCCGGTGCATTAGTGCTTGTATGATAGCACCCGACATTGAGTGGGATGTTTATTCATATATCCCTCGAGTACGTGTGGAGCGGGCGGCAATGGACAACACGCGGCACTGCTCTCGCCCAATCATAACCATGAAGTTAAGCGTTCTTGCGCGATGGCAGAGACCTAGGATGGGTGTCCTCCTTGGGAAGTCCTCGTGTCGTGACCGTTAACGTAAATTATGGATAAAACAGTCGAAATAATTTTTTATAATGAGTTAAACATCTCCGGAGTAATCTACATAATACCCTTCCGCACAGAACCGGCTCACGACAACAAAAATCGCTAAATGTTCGCAGAAAATAGAAAAAAAAATAAGAAGAAGAAAATAGTGAATGTAAAGCTATTATTATGCCTAGGATACGATAAAATGGAACCGAAATCAAATTTCGAACTTACTAAGCGGATTTCTCGAGGAAATGGAAGCTTAACAGAAGCAGAAAATCGCAAATTAGAGAGTCTTAGAGAAGAAATTCGGCTAAAATCTCGTCAGCTCGTTGCGGAGTAATTAGTCTCGTTTTGTTGCCCGTTTACAATAAAATTAGGCTACAATTTTGTCCAAATCTGGCAGTGCCCGAGCTACATTGATTTCACATGTCTTATCTGATCCAGATCAAGATTCAGATGATTTGAGCCGAAAATCGTCTGTCAACAAGAAATCAAAAATAGAAAAACACGAAAAGGGGTGCCAACACGAGGACTTCCCAGGGGGTCACCCATTCTAGTACTGCTCTCGCCCAAGCACGCTTAACTTCGCAGTTCTGATGGGATCCGGGGTATTAGTGCTGGTATGATGGCACCCGACATTGAGTGGGATGTTTATTCTTATATCCCTCGAGTACGTGTGGAGCGGGCGGCGATGGACAACACGCGGCAGTACTCTCGCCCAATCAGAACTATGAAGTTAGCGTTCTGGAGCGATGGCAGAGCTAGGATGGGTGACCTCCCTGGGAAATACTCGTGTCGCGACCGTTTACGTAAATTAGGGCTAAAACAGTCGAAATAATTGTTTTTAATGAGTTAACCGTCTCCGGAGTAATCTGCGTCATACCCTTCAGTACAGAACCGGTTCACGACAACAAAAATCGCTAAATGTTCCCAGAAAATAGAAAAAAAAAATAAGAAGAAAATAGCGAATGTAAAGCTATTATTATGCCTGAGATCCGATAAAATGGAACAGGAATCGAATTTCGTACTTCTTAAGAGGATTTCTCGAGGAAACGAAAGCTTAACAGAAGCGGAAAATCGCAAATTAGAGGGTCTTAGAGAAGGAATTCGGCTAAAATCTAGCCAGCTCATTGCGGAGTAATGAGTCTCGTTTGTTTGCCCGTTTACAATCAAATTAGCCTACAATTTTGTCCAAATCCGGCAGTGCCCGAGCAACGTTGATTTCACATGTCTTATTTGTTCCCGATCGAGATTCAGATGATTTGAGCCGAAAATCATATGTCAAAAATTAAAAAAAAATAGAAAAACACAAATAGGGGTGCAACACGAGGACTTCCCAGGGGTTCACCCACCCTAGTACTGCTCTCGCCCAAGCACGCTTAACTTCGGAGTTATGATGGGATCCGGTGCATTAGTGCTGGTATGATAGCACCCGACATTGAGTGGGATGTTTATTCTTATATCCCTCGAGTACGTGTGGAGCGAGCGGCGATGGACAACACGGGGCACTGCTCTCGCCCAATCATAACCATGAAGTTAAGCGTTCTGGCGCGATGGCAAAGCTAGGATAGGTGACCTCCCTGGGAAGACCTCGTGATGCGACCGTTTACGTAAATTATGGATAAAACAGTCAAATAATTGTTTTTAATGAGTTATCCGTCTCCGGAGTAATCTGCGTCATACCCTTCCGCACAGAACCGGCTCACGACAACAAAAATCGATAAATGTCCTCAGAAAATAGAAAAAAAAATAAAAAGAAGGAAATAGCGAATGTAAAGTTATTATTATGCCTGGGATACGATAAAATGGAACGGGAATCGAATTTCGGACTTCCTAAACGGATTTCTCGAGGAAACAGAAGCTCAACAGAAGCGGAAAATCGCAAATTAGAGGGTCTTAGAGAAGCAATTCGGCTAAAATCTCACCAGCTCATTACGAAGTAACGAGTCTCGTTCGTTTGCCCGTTTACAATCAAATTAGCCTACAATTTTGTCTAAATCCGGCAGTGCCCGAGCTACGTTGATTTCAGTCGAAATAATTATTTTTAATGAGTTAACCGTCTCCGGAGTAATCTGGGTCATACCCTTCCGCACAGAACCGGCTCACGACAACAAAAATCGATAATTTTTCCCAGAAAATAGAAAAAAATAAGAAAAAGGAAATAACGAATGTAAAGCTATTATTATGCCTGGGATACGACAAAATAAAATCGGAATCGAATTTCGAACTTCCTAAGCGGATTTCTCGAGGAAACGAAAGCTTAACAGAAGCGGTAAATCGAAAATTAGAGGGTCTTAGAGAACGAATTCGGCTAAAATCTCGTCAGCTCATTGCGTAGTAATGAGTCTCGTCCGTTTGCCCGTTTACAATTAAATTGGCCTACAATTTTGTCCAAATCCGGCAGTGCCCGAGCTACTTTCATTTCACATGTCTTATCTGGTCCCGATCGAGATTCAGATGATTTGAGCCGAAAATCGTCTGCCAACAAGTAATCAAAAATAGAAAAACACGAAAAGGGGTGAAACATGAGGACTTTCTCAGGGGATCACCCATCCTATTACTGCTCTCGCCCAAGCACGCTTAACTTCGGAGTTCTGATGGGATCCGGTGCATAAGTACCGGTATGATCGCACCCGACATTGAGTGGGATGTTTATTCTTATATCCCTCGAGTACGTGTGGAGCGGGCGGCGATAGACAACACGCGGCACTGCTCTCGCCCAATCATAACCATGAAGTTAAGCGTTCTGGTGCGATGGCAGAGCTAGGATGGGTGACCTCCCTGGGAAGACCTCGTGTCCCGACCGTTTACGTAAATTATGGATAAAACAGTCGAAATATTATTTTTAATGAGTTAACCGTCTCTGGAGTAATCTGCGTCATACCCTTCCGCACAGAACCGGCTCACGACAACAAAAATCGATAAATGTTCACAGAAAATAGAAAAAAAATAAGAAGAAGGAAATAACGAATGTAAAGCTATTATTATGCCTGGGATACGATAAAATGGAACCGGAATCGAATTTCGAACTTCCTAAGCGGATTTCTCGAGGAAACGAAAGCTTAACAGAAGCGGTAAATCGCAAATTAGAGGGTCTTAGAAAAGGAATTCAGCTAAAATCTCGTCAACTCATTGCGTAGTAATGAGTCTCGTCCGTTTGCCCGTTTACAATCAAATTAGCCTACAATTTTGTCCAAATCCGGCAGTGCCCGAGCTACTTTCATTTCATATGTCTTATCTGGTCCCGATCGAGATTCAGATGATTTAAGCCGAAAATCGTCTGTCAAAAAGTAATCAAAAATAGAAAAACACAAAAAGGGTGCAACACGAGGACTCCCAGGGGGTCACCCATCCTAGAAATGCTCTCGCCCAAGCACGCTGCTTAACTTCGGAGTTCTGATGGGATCCGGTGCATTAGTGCTAGTATGATCGCACGCGACATTGAGTGGGATGTTTATTCTTATATCCCTCGAGTACGTGTGGAGCGGGCGGCGATGGACAACACGCGGCACTGCTCTCGCCCAATCATAACCATGAAGTTAAGCGTTCTGGCGCGATGACGGAGCTAGGATGGGTAACCTCCCTGGGAAGACCTCGTGTCGCGACCGTTTACGTAAATTATGGATAAAATAGTCGAAATAATTGTTTTTAATGAGTTAACCGTCTCCGAGTAATCTGCGTCATACCCTTCCGCACAGAACCGGCTCACGACAACAAAAATCGATAAATGTTCACAGAAAATAGAAAAAAAAAATAAGAAGAAGGAAATAACGAATATAAATCTATTATTATGCCTGGGATACGATAAAATGGAACCAGAATCGAATTTCGAACTTCCTAAGCGGATTTCTTGAGGAAACGAAAACTTAACAGAAGCGGTAAATCGCAAATTAGAGGGTCTTAGAAAAGGAATTCGGCTAAAATCTCGTCAGCTCATTGCGTAGTAATGAGTCTCGTCTGTTTACCCGTTTACAATCAATTTAGCCTACAATTTTGTCGAAATCTGGCAGTGCCCGAGCTACTTTCATTTCACATGTATTATCTGGTCCCGATCGAGATTCAGATGATTTAAGCCGAAAATCGTCTGTCAAAAAGTAATCAAAAATAGAAAAACACGAAAAGGGGTGCAACACGAGGACTTCCCAGGGGGTCACCCATCCTAATACTGCTCTCGCCCAAGCACGCTTGACTTCGGAGTTAAGATGGGATCCGGTGCATTAGTGCTGGTATGATCGCATCCGACATTGAGTGGGATGTTTATTCTTATATCCCTCGAGTACGTGTGGAGCGGGCGGCGATGGACAACACGCGGCACTGCCCTCGCCCAATCATAACCATGAAGTTAATCGTTCTGACGCGATGGCAAAGGTAGGATGGGTGACCTCCGTGGGAAGACCTCGTGTCGCGACCGTTTACGTAAATTATGGATAAAATAGTCGAAATAATTGTTTTTAATGAGTTAACCGTCTCCGGAGTAATATGCGTCATACCCTTCCACACAGAACATGTTCACGACAACAAAAATCGATAAATGTTCCCAGAAAATAGAAAAAAAAATAAGAAGAAGGAAATAACGAATGTAAAGCTATTATTATGCCTGGGATACGATAAAATGGAACCGGAATCGAATTTCGAACTTCCTAAGCGGATTTCTCGAGGAAACGAAAACTTAACAGAAGCGGTAAATCGCAAATTAGAGGGTCTTAGAGAAGGAATTCGGCTAAAATCTCGTCATCTCATTGCATAGAAATGAGTCTCGTCCGTTTGCCCGTTTACAATAAAATTAGCCTACAATTTTGTCCAAATCCGGCAGTGCCCGAGCTACTTTCATTTCACATGTCTTATCTGGTCCCGATCGAGATTCAGATGATTTGAGCCGAAAATTGTCTGTCAACAAGTAATCAAAAATAGAAAAACACGAAAAAGGGAGCAACACGAGGACTTCCGAGGGGATCACCCATCCTAGTACTGCTCTCGCCCAAGCAAGCTTAACTTCGGAGTTCTGATGGGATCCGGTGCATTAGTGCTGGTATGATCGCACCCGACATTAGGTGGGATGTTTAATCTTATATCCCTCGAGTACGTGTGGAGCGGGCGGCGATGGACAACACGCGGCACTGCTCTCGCCCAATCATAACCATGAAGTTAAGCGTTCTGGCGCGATGGCAGAGCTAGGATGGGTGACCTCCCTGGGAAGACCTCGTGTCGCGACCGTTTACGTAAATTATGGATTAAACCGTCGAAATATTGTTTTTAATGAGTTAACCGTCTACGGAGTAATCTGCGTCATACCCTTCCGCACAGAACCGGCTCACGACAACAAAAATCGATAAATGTTCACAGAAAATAGAAAAAAAATAAGAAGAAGAAAATAACGAATGTAAAGCTATTATTATGCCTGGGATACGATAAAATGGAACCGGAATCGAATTTCGAACTTCCTAAGCGGATTTCTCGAGGAAACGAAAGCTTAACAGAAGCGGTAAATCACAAATTAGATGGGTCTAAGAGAAGGAATTCGGCTAAAATCTCGTCAGCTCATTGCGTAGTAATGAGTCTCGTCCGTTTGCCCGTTTACAATCAAAATAGCGTACAATTTTGTCCAAATCCGGCAATGCCCGAGCTACTTTCATTTCACATGTCTTATCTGGTCACGATCGAGATTCAGATGATTTAAGCCGAAAATCGTCTGTCAAAAAGTAATCAAAAATAGAAAAACACAAAAAGGGTGCAATACGAGGACTTTCCAGGGGGTCACCCATCCTAGTACTGCTCTCGCCCAAGCACGCTTGACTTCGGAGTTCTGATGGGATCTGGTGCATTAGTGCTGGTATGATCGCACCCGACATTGAGTGGGATGTTTATTCATATATCCCTCGACTACGTGTGGAGCAGGCGGCGATGGACAACTCGCGGCACTGCTCTCGCCCAATCATAACTATGAAGTTAAGCGTTCTGGCGCGATGGCAGAGCTAGGATGGGTGACCTCCCTGGGAAGACCTCGTGTCGCGACCGTTTACGTAAATTATGGATAAATAGTCGAAATAATTGTTTTTATTGAGTTAACCGTCTTCGGAGTAATCTGCGTCATACCCTTCCGCACAGAACCGGCTCACGACAACAAAAATCGATAAATGTTCCCAGAAAGTAGAAAAAAAATAAGAAGAAGGAAATAACGAATGTAAAGCTATTATTATTCCTGGGATACGATAAAATGGAACCGGAATCAAATTTCCAACTTCCTAAGCGGATTTCTCGAGAAACGAAAGCTTAACAGAAGCGTTAAATCACAAATTAGATGGGTCTTAGAGAAGGAATTCGGCTAAAATCTCGTCAGCTCATTGCGTAGTAATGAGTCTCGTCCGTTTGCCCGTTTACAATCAAAATAGCGTACAATTTTGTCCAAATCCGGCAATGCCCGAGCTACTTTCATTTCACATGTCTTATCTGGTCACGATCGAGATTCAGATGATTTAAGCCGAAAATCGTCTGTCAAAAAGTAATCAAAAATAGAAAAACACAAAAAGGGTGCAACACGAGGACTCCCAGGGGGTCACCCATCCTAGAAATGCTCTCGCCCAAGCACGCTGCTTAACTTCGGAGTTCTGATGGGATCCGGTGCATTAGTGCTGGTATGATCGCACCCGACATTAGGTGGGATGTTTATTCTTATATCCCTCGAGTACGTGTGGAGCGGGCGGCGATGGACAACACGCGGCACTGCTCTCGCCCAATCATAACCATGAAGTTAAGCGTTCTGGCGCGATGGCGAAGCTAGGATGGGTAACCTCCCTGGGAAGACCTCGTGTCGCGACCGTTTACGTAAATTATGGATAAAACAGTCGAAATAATTGTTTTTAATGAGTTAACCGTCTCCGAGTAATCTCCGTCATACCCTTCCGCACAGAACCGGCTCACGACAACAAAAATCGATAAATGTTCACAGAAAAAAGAAAAAAAAATAAGAAGAAGGAAATAACGAATATAAAGCTATTATTATGCCTGGGATACGATAAAATGGAACCGGAATCGAATTTCGAACTTCCTAAGCGGTTTTCTTGAGGAAACTAAAACTTAACAGAAGCGGTAAATCGCAAATTAGAGGGTCTTAGAAAAGGAATTCGGCTAAAATCTCGTCAGCTCATTGCGTAGTAATGAGTCTCGTCTGTTTGCCCGTTTAAAATCAAATTAGCCTACAATTTTGTCGAAATCTGACAGTGCCCGAGCTACTTTCATTTCACATGTCTTATCTGGTCCCGATCGAGATTCAGATGATTTAAGCCTAAAATCGTCTGTCAAAAAGTAATCAAAAATAGAAAAACACGAAAAGGGGTGCAACACGAGGACTTCCCAGGGGGTCACCCATCCTAATACTGCTCTCGCCCAAGCACGCTTGACTTCGGAGTTAAGATGGGATCCGGTGCATTAGTTCTGGTATGATCGCACCCGACATTGAGTGGGATGTTTATTCTTATATCCCTCGAATACGTGTGGAGCGGGCGGCGATGGACAACACGCGGCACTGCTCTCGCCCAATCATAACCATGAAGTTAAGCGTTCTGGCGCGATGGCAGAGCTAGGATGGGTGACTTCCCTAGTAAGACCTCGTGTCGCGACTGTTTACATAAATTATGGATAAAACAGTCGAAATATTGTTTTTAATCAGTTAACCGTCTCCGGAGTAATCTGCGTCATACCTTTCCGCACAGAACCGGCTCACGACAACAAAAATCGATAAATGTTCACAGAAAATAGAAAAAAAAATAAGAAGAAGAAAAATAACGAATGTAAAGCTATTATTATGCTTGGGATACGATAAAATAGAACCGGAATCGAATTTCGATTTTCCTATGCGGATTTCTCGAGGAAACGAAAGCTTAACAGAAGCGGTAAACCGAAAATTAAAGGGTCTTAGAAAAGGAATTCGGCTAAAATTTCGTCAGCTCATTTCGTAGTAATGAGTCTCGTCCGTTTGCCCGTTTACAATCTAATTAGCCTACAATTTTGTCCAAATCCGGCAGTGCCCGAGCTACTTTCATTTCACATGTCTTATCTGGTCCCGATCGAGATTTAAATGATTTAAGCCGAAAATCGTCTGTCAAAGAGTTATCAAAAATAGAAAAACACGAAAAGGGGTGCAACACGAGGACTCCCAGGGGGTCACCCATCCTAGTACTGCTCTCGCCCAAGCACGGTTAACTTCGGAGTTCTGATGGGATCCGGTGCATTAGTGCTGGTATGATCGCACGCGACATTGAGTGGGATGTTTATTCTTATATCCCTCGAGTACGTGTGGAGCGGGCGGCGATGGACAACACGCGGCACTGCTCTCGCCCAATCATAACCATGAAGTTAAGCGTTCTGGCGCGATGGCAGAGCTAGGATGGGTGACCTCCCTAGGAAGACCTCGTGTCGCGACCGTTTACGTAAATTATGGATAAAACAGTCGAAATAATTGTTTTTAATGAGTTAACCGTCTCCGGAGTAATCTGCGTCACACCCTTCCGCAAAGAACCGGCTCACGACAACAAAAATCGATAAATGTTCCCAGAAAATAGAAAAAAAATAAGAAGAAGGAAATAACGAATGTAAAGCTATTATTATGCCTGTGATACGATAAAATGGAACCGTAATCGAATTTCGAACTTCCTAAGCGGATTTCTCGAGGAAACGAAAACTTAACAGAAGCGGTAAATCGCAAATCAGAGGGTCTTAGAGAAGGAATTCGGCTAAAATCTCGTCAGCTCATTGCGTAGTAATGAGTCTCGTCCGTTTGCCCGTTTACAATCAAATTAGCCTACAATTTTGTCCAAATCCGGCAGTGCCCGAGCTACTTACATTTCACAAGTCTCATCTGGTTCCGATCGAGATTCAGATGATTTGAGCCGAAAATCGTCTGCCAACAAGTAATCAAAAATAGAAAAACACGAAAAGGGGTGCAACACGAGGACTCCCAGGGGGTCACCCATCCTAGTAATGCTCTCGCCCAAGCACGCTTAACTTCGGAGTTCTGATGGGATCCGATGCATTAGTGCTGGTATGATCGCACGCGACTTTGAGAGGGATGTTTATTCTTATATCCCTCGAGTACGTGTGGAGCGGGCGACGATGGACAACACGCGGCACTGCTCTCGCCCAATCATAACCATGAAGTTAAGCGTTCTGGCGCGATGGCAGAGCTAGGATGGGTGACTTCCCTAGGAAGACCTCGTGTCGCGACCGTTTACATAAATTATGGATAAAACAGTCGAAATATTGTTTTTAATGAGTTAACCGTCTCCGGAGTAATCTGCGTCATACCCTTCCGCACAGAACCGGCTCACGACAACAAAAATCGATAAATGTTCCTAGAAAATATAAAAAAATAAGAAGAAGGAAATAACGAATGTAAAACTATTATTATGCCTGGGATACGATAAAATGGAACCCGAATCGAATTTTGAACTTCCTAAGCAGATTTCTCGAGGAAACGAAAGCTTAACAGAAGCGGTAAATCGCAAATTAGAGGGTCTTAGAGAAGAAATTCGGCTAAAATATCGTCAGCTCATTGCGTAGTATGAGTCTCGTCCGTTTGCCCGTTTACAATCAAATTAGCCTACAATTTTGTCCAAATCCGGCAGTGCCCGAGCTACTTTCATTTCACATGTCTTATCTGGTCTCGATCGAGATTCAGATGATTTGAGCTGAAAATCGTCTGTCAACAAGTAATCAAAAATAGAAAAACACGAAAAGGGGTGCAACATGAGGACTTCCCTGGGGGTCACCCATCCTAGTACTGCTCTCGCCCAAGCACGCTTGACTTCGGAATTCTGATGGGATTCGGTGCATTAGTGCTGGTATGACGCACCCGACATTGAGTGGGATGTTTATTCTTATATCCCTCGAGTACGTGTGGAGCGGGCGGCGATGGACAACACGCGGCACTGCTCTCGCCCAATCATAACCATGAAGTTAAGCGTTCTGGCGCGATGGCAGAGCTAGGATGGGTGACCTTCCTGGGAAGACCTCGTGTCGCGACCGTTTAGCTAAATTATGGATAAAACAGTCGAAATAATTGTTTTTAATGAGTTAACCGTGTCCGGAGTAATCTGCGTCATATCCTTCCGCACAGAACCGGCTCACGACAACAAAATCGATAAATGTTCACAAAAAATAGAAAAAAAATAAGAAGAAGGAAATAACGAATGTAAAGCTATTATTATGCTTGGGATACGATAAAATGGAACTGGAATCGAATTTCGAACTTCCTAAGCGGATTTCTCGAAGAAACGAAAGCTTAACAGAAGCGGTAAATCGCAAATTAGAGGGTCTTAGAGAAGAAATTCAGCTAAAATCTCGTCAGCTCATTGCGTAGTATTGAGTCTCGTCCGTTTGCCCGTTTACAATCAAATTAGCCTACAATTTTGTCCAAATCCGGAAGTGCCCGAGCTACTTTCATTTCACATGTTTTATCTGGTCCCTATCGAGATTCAGATGATTTGAGCCGAAAATGGTCTGTCAACAAGTAATCAAAAATAGAAAAACACGAAAAGGGTACAACACGAGGACTTCCCAGGGGGTCACCCATCCTATTACTGCTCTCGTCCAGGCACACTTATATTCGGAGTTCTGATGGGATCCGGTGCATTAGTGCTGGTATGATCGCACCCGACATTGAGTGGGATGTTTATTCTTATATCCCTCGAGTACGTGTGGAGCTGGCGGCGATGGACAACACGCGGCACTGCTCTCGATCAATCATAACCATGAAGTTAAGCGTTCTGGCGCGATGGAAAAGCTAGGATGGGTGACATCCCTGAGAAGACCTCGTGTCGCGACCGTTTACGTAAGTTATGGATAAAACAGTCGAAATAATTGTTTTTAATGAGTTAACCGTCTCCGGAGTAATCTGCGTCATACCCTTCCGCACAGAACCGGCTCATGACAACAAAAATCGCTAAATGTTCCCAGAAAATAGAAAAAAATAAGAAGAAGAAAATAACAAATGTAAAGCTATTATTATTCCTGGGATACGATAAAATTGATCCGGAATCGAATTTCGAACTTCCTAAGCGGATTTCTCGAGGAAACAGAACATTAACAGAAGAGGTAAATCGCAAATTAGAGGGTCTTAAAGAAGAAATTTAGCTAAAATCTCGCGAGCACTTTGCGGAGTAATGAGTCTCGTCCGCTTGCCCGTTTACAATAAAATTAGCCTACAATTTTGTCCAAATCAGGCAGTACCCGAGCTACGCTGATTTCACATGTCTTATTTGGTCCCGATCGAGATTCAGATGATTTGAGCCGAAAATCGTCAGTCAACAAGTAATCAAAAATAGAAAAACACGAAAAGGAGTACAACACGAGGACTTCCCAGGGGGTCACCCATCCTAGTACTGCTCTCTCCCAAGAACGCTAAACTTCGGAGTTATGATGGGATCCGGTGCATTAGTGCTGGTATGATAGCACCCGATATTGAGTGGGATGTTTATTCTTATATCCCTTAAGTACGTGTAGAGCGGGCGGCGATGGACAACACGCTGCACTGCTCTCGCCCAATCATAACCACGAAGTTAAGCGTTCTGGCGCGATGGCAGTGCTAGGATGGGTGACCTCCCTGGGAAGACTTCGTGTCGCGACCGTTTACATAAATTATGGATAAAACAGTTTAAATAATTGTTTGTAATGAGTTAACCGTTTCCGAAGTAATCTGCGTCATACCCTTCCGCACAGAACCGGCTCACGACAACAAAAATCGATAAATGTTCCCAGAAAATAGAAAAAAAATAAGAAGAAGAAATAGCGAATGTAAAGCTATTATTATGCCTGGGATACGATAAAATGGAACTGGAATCGAATTTAGAACTTCCTAAGCGGATTTCTCGAGGAAACGGAAGCTTAAAAGAAGCATTAAATCGCAAATTAGAGGGTCTTAGAGAAGGAATTCGGCTAAAATCTCGTCAGCTCATTGCGTAGTAAAGAGTCTCGGTCGTTTGCCCGTTTACAATCAAATTAGCCTACAATTTTGTCCAAATCCGGCAGTGCCCGAGCTATGTTGATTTCTCATGTCATATCTGGTCACGATCCAGATTCAGATGATTTGAGCCGAAAATCGTCTGTCAACAAGTAATATAAAATAGAAAAACACGAAAATGGGTGCAACACGAGAACTTCCCAGGGGGTCACCCATCCTAGTACTACTCTCTCCCAAGCATGCTTAACTTCGGAGTTCTGATGGGATCCGGTGCATTAGTGCTAATATGATCGCACCCGACATTGAGTGGGATGTTTATTCTTATATCCCTCGAGTACGTGTGGAGCGGGCGGCGATGGACAACACGCGGCACTGCTCTCGCCCAAACAGAACCATGAAGTAAAGCGTTCCGGCGCGATGGCAGAGCTAGGATGGGTGACCTTCGTGAGAAGACCTCGTGTCGCGATCGTTTACGTAAATTATGGCTAAAACTGTCGAAATAATTGTTTTTAATTAGTTATCCGTCTCGGGAGTAATCTGCGTCATACCGTTCTGCACAGAACCGGCTCACGACAACAAAAATAACTAAATGTTCCCAGAAAATAGAAAAAAAATAAGAAGAAGAAAGTAGCGAATGTAAAGCTATTATTATGCCTGGGATACGATAAAATGGAATTGAAATCGAATTTCGAACTTCCTAAACATTTTTTCTCGAGGAAAAGGAAGCTTAACTGAAGCGGAAAATCGCAAATTAGAGGGTCTTAGATAAGGAATTCGGCTAAAATCTCACCAGATCATTAAATGTACCCAGAAAATAGAAAAAAAAATAAGAAGAAGGAAATAGCGAATGTAAAGCTATTATTATGCCTGGGATACGATAAAATGGAACGGAAATCGAATTTCGGACTTCCTAAATCGATTTCTCGAGGAAACGGAAGCTTAACAGAAGCGGAAAATCGCAAATTGGAGGGTCTTAGAGAAGGAATTCGGCTAAAATCTCACCAGCTCATTGCGGAGTAACGAGTCTCGTTCGTTTGCCCGTTTACAATCAAATTAGCCTACAATTTTGTCCAAATCCGGCAGTGCCCGAGCTACGTTGATTTCAGTCGAAATAATTGTTTTTAATGAGTTAACCGTCTCCGGGGTAATCTGCGTCATACTCTTCCGCACAGAACCGGCTCACGACAACAAAAATCGATTATTGTACCCAGAAAATAGAAAAAAAAATAAGAAGAAGGAAATAACGAATGCAAAGCTATTATTATGCCTAGGATACGATAAAATGGAACCGGAATCGAATTTCGAACTTGCTAAGCGGATTTCTCGAGGAAATGGAAGCTTAATAGAAACGGAAAATCGCAAATTAGAGGGTCTTAGAGAAGGAATTCGGCTAAAATCTCGTCAGCTCATTGCGGAGTAATGAGTCTCGTTTGTTTGCCCTGTTACAATAAAATTAACCTACAATTTTGTCCAAATCCGGCAGTGCCCGAGCAACGTTGATTTCACATGTCTTATTTGTTCCCGATCGAGATTCAGATGATTTGAGCCGAAAATCGTCTGTCAACAAGTAATCAAAAATAGAAAAACACGAAAAGGGGTGAAACACGAGGACATCCCAGGGGTAAATAACGAATGTAAAGCTATTATTATGCCTGGGATACGATAAAATGGAACCGGAATCGAATTTCGAACTTCCTAAATGGATTTCTCGTGAAAACAAAAGCTTAACAGAAGCGGTAAATCGCAAATTAGAGGGTCTTAGAGAAAGAATTCGGCTAAAATCTCGTCAGCTCATTGCGTAGAATGAGTCTCGTCCGTTTGACCGTTTACAATCAAATTAGCCTACAATTTTGTCCAAATCCGGCAGTGCCCGAGCTACTTTCATTTCACATATCTTATCTGGTCCCGATCGAGATTCAGATGATTTATGCCGAAAATCGTCTGCCAACAAGTAATCAAAAATAGAAAGACACGAAAAGGGGTGCAACACGAGGACTTCCCAGGGGGTCATCCATCCTAGTACTGCTCTCGCCCAAGAACGTTTAACTTCGGAGTTCTGATGGGATCCGGTGCATTAGTGCTTGTATGATCGCACCCGACATTGAGTGGGATGTTTATTCTTATATCCCTCGAGTACGTGTGGAGCGGGCGGCGATGGACAACATGCGGCACTGCTCTCGCCCAATCATAACCATGAAGTTAAGCGTTCTCGCGCGATGGCAGAGCTAGGATGGGTGACCACCCTGGGAAGACCTCGTGTCGCGACCGTTTACGTAAATTATGGATAAAAAAGTCGAAATAATTGTTTTTAATGAGTTAACCGTCTCTGGAGTGATCTGCGTCATACTCTCCCGCACAGAACCGACTCACGACAACAAAAATCGATAAATGTTCCCAGAAAATAGAAAAAAAAAATAAAAGAAGGAAATAACGAATGCAAAGCTATTATTATGCCTGGGATACGATAAAATGGAACCTAAATCGAATTTCGAACTTCCTAAGCGGATTTCTCGAGGAAACGAAAACTTAACAGAAGCGGTAAATCGCAAATTAGAGGGTCTTAGAGAAGGAATTCGGCTAAAATCTCGTCATCTCATTGCGTAGCAATGAGTCTCGTCCGTTTGCCCGTTTACAATCAAATTAGCCTACAATTTTGTCCAAATCTGGCAGTGCCCGAGCTACTTTCATTTCACATGTCTTATCTGGTCCCGATCGAGATTCAGATGATTTGAGCCGAAAATCGTCTATCAAAAAGTAATCAAAAATAGAAAAACACGAAAAGGGGTGCAACACAAGGACTTCTCAGGGGGTCACCCATCCTAGTACTGCTCTCGCCCAAGCACGCTTAACTTCGGAGTTCTGATGGGATCCGAGGCATTAGTGCTGGTATGATCGCACCCGACATTGAGTGGGATGTTTATTCTTATATCCTGTTTGAAACTAGATTCTGGAGTTTGACAAAACATGAATCAATCGATTAACAAAATATGAATCAACTGATACGCGCAAGCAAATTCGGCAACTGAAATCAGCTGATACAATGATACAGAGTAAACTGATCAGTTAAAACATTCAGCCGAATGCCTCAAAGTCTCTCAACTGAAGATGTCTCGGGAATGAACAAAGAAGACATAACAGATTACAAGAGCACCGCACAACAACCAAGACTACTTAAAACAACGCATTCCGGACAAAGCAATTAAGACGCCGAATTACAATAAATGAAGCAAACAATATCGAAGGAATAATCAAGTGGAAACCAACGGATACAAATATTCAAATTTATCTCAAGATTACAGTTGGAAAAGAAGAGTATAAATATGGCAGAAGAAAAAAAAGAAGTGACGATACATCATTCAAAACTTGCTATTACTCTGTCAAAATCTCATCTCACTCTTACTTGATTTATTCGTAGCAATCAAGGTTATAAGTTGAGCAAACTAGCACTCTGTAATATTTGTTAATTCAATAGTGCTAAGATCAGTTACGCACAGAGATCATTTCGTAATACTAAGAGTTTCAGTTTAGGCAGTGGGTAAGTCCTAACTGAAGTGGGTCTGTACAAGTGTTGTATTGTATCAAAGTCTTTTATTGGAAATCCTATCCTTGTGATAGAAGGGGTGATGTAGGAGTAATTGAATTCTCCGAACATCCAGAAACAATCCTTGGGTATTTTATTTCAGTTCTGTATTCTATCTGTCAGTCAGTTACCTTCCGCAACTACCTCAGTTTAACTGATTGATATTGACCAACGAGATTCCGAGAATCAGTTTGTCACCAAACTGAACTCAAAAATTCGATAAGACCAATATTAATTGAGAGTGTTTATTCAACCCCCCCTTCTAAACACTCTTGACACGTCAATTGATCATATCAAGTGGTATCAGAGCGGTTGAATCTTGTTCTTGAATACTTCTGATCTATAAATCTGCTAGCATGACTTCATTCAATAAAATTCCTATGTTCTCAAGAGAAGATTTTGATGACTGGAAAATCAGAATGCAGGCTCACTTAGCTGCACAAGATGATGACATGTGGTATGTCATAACAGACGGACCCATGAAGCTTCTAAAAGCAAATACAGCAATTGCCATAACTGAAGGGGCACCATAGAGAATTCAAAAGCCCAGAGAAGAGTGGACAACTGAGGACAAAAGAAAAGTCAATCTTGACAATGTGGCCAAAGATACTCTATACAAAACACTGGACAAAGCAACATTCAACAAAATAAAGATGTGCAAAACAGCAAAAGAAATTTGGGAAAAGTTGATTCAGTTATATGAAGGAAATGACCAAACAAAAGAAAATAAACTCTCTGTTGCTGTTCAGAAATTTGACAATATCAAAATGAAGGTTGGAGAATCAATGAATGAGTATGATGAAAGGGTGAGCAGTATTGTAAATGAATTAAATGCACTCGGAAAGGTGTATACTAACAAAGAGGTTGCACTAAAAGTGATGAGAGGTCTTCCAAAGGAATGAGATGTCAAAACTATGGCTATGAGAGAATCTAAAGGCTTGAACCAGATCGAACTTCATGAACTATTTGCTGATTTAAAGGCTTATGAATCTGAATTGCAGAGCAGAGAAGGAGAACCATTTACTCCTACAGCTACAACTGCTCTAGCAGCTGTAAGAACTGAATCAACCAGTTCAGTCGAGAAATCTGCCGATCAGTTAAGCAATGATGCTATGTCATTATTCATCAAAAAGTTTGGGAGGTTCATGAGAAAGAACCAAGGAAACTTTCAGAAGCAATACCAGAGAAACAATTCCAAAGAAGAAATAAATGCTTGCTACAATTGTGGCAAAACAGGTCATTATATTGCTGACTGTCCTAAACCAAAAAAGGACAGTCAAGGATCAACTGACAGAAGAAAGAAATCATATGAGCATAAGAGAAGATCCAGAGATGATAAGAAAACCTACAAAAAGAAACATGAGGTTCTATTAGCTGAAGAGAACAAGTCCAAATGGGCAGAAACTGATAGTGACGAATCAGAACCAGAAAGCTCATATAGCTCAAGTGATGAAGAGGAAGTCAAATGTCTAATGGCCAATGATACAGAAGCAGAATCTACAAGTTAACAGGCATTTGATTTTAGTTCAACTGATTTTACACGAGAAGAACTCATTTTAACATTGCATGAAATGGTAAATGAGTACCAGAAACTTGCATCATCATTTAAGAAAATAAAGTCAAAGCAAAATGATCCCTTGGACAATAAAACCAAAACTGATGAATCAGTTGATGGGTTGAGTCTAAAAAGGGAAATTGCTGAGTTAAAAGCAGAGAGAAAGAAAGATCAGTCACTGACCCAGAAATTGATCCTTGAAAATTCAAAACAGACTGAACTCATTCAATCTTGGAATAAGTCGTCTACTGCACTGAATGAGATGCAAAATTCACAAAAATCAGTTTTTGATAAAACGGGTTTAGGGTTCAGTAATCAAGGAGAAACGTTTTCAAATGATACTCAACCAAAGCTGACAATGAACAAAGGGAAGTACATTCACTTTGTCAAATCAGCAGTGGTACGAGAACAAATTGAGCCCAGTAAACTGATTGAACAACCTACTGAGAAGTTGAACAAGGCTAGAAGATATGGGATTGGCTATAGCCAAAAGCTTTCAACTGATTCACAAAGCGGGTCATCAAAAAGATTTCACAAAAACTATTCGAATGACTATGTCAATTACTATAACTGCAAGCCAGTTCAGAAGAGAAACAGATTGAACAATCAGTTGAATAAGACTAAAACACATATTGTATCAACTGTACACTACTCACCAAGCACACAAAAGCCGAGAAAAACCATTTGGAATACAGCTACTGGAAAGTCAGTTAGACTAATCCAAGTATGGGTTCCAAAGGGACTAATAAGTTTTGGACCCAAATAGATATGGGTACCAAATCATATTATGTGTGTGCTTGCAGGTAACAGGTACAGATAAAAATTCAATATGGTATTTGGACAGCGGTTGCTCACGACATATGATAGGAGATGCAAGTATGCTATCTCAACTGACCAAATATAGTGGTCCAAACATCAGTTTCGGAGATAATTTCAAAGGTAAAACCGTGGATAAGGGTAAGCTTATCCATGGTAACTTTACTATTAAAGATGTTTTATTAGTAGAGAATCTGAAGTATAACTTGATTAGCATCAGTCAGTTATGCGACAATAGATTCTCGGTACAATTTGATAAAAACTCATGCTCAGTTAAAACATCAACTGATGAAATCATACTAACTGGCAAACGATGTGGAAACACATATAAAGTCAGTTGGAATGAACAGCCTCATGCACCAGTCTGCTTTATTGCTTTAAAATCATCTCAAAACTGGTTGTGGCATAAAAGGTTAAATCATTTAAACTTTAAATCCATTGCCTATCTGAGTAAACATGAACTTGTAACTGGTTTGCCCAAAATAAATTTTTCAAAAGAAAAACTTTGCTCAGCATGTCAGTATGGAAAACAAGTACGATCTTCTTTCAAAAACAAGGGCTGTAAGTCTTCATCCCGATGCTTAGAACTATTGCACATGGATCTCTTCGGTCCAATATCAGTCAGGAGCTTAGGGGGAATGAAATACACCTTGGTGGTCGTAGATGATTTTTCAAGATTTACTTGGGTTATCTTTCTCAAATCCAAAGACCATACGGCTGCACAACTGATTAAACTCTTTAAAAGACTTTTAAATGAAAAATCAGTTGGGATTGATCGAATCAGATCTGATCGAGGAACTGAATTCATCAATCAAACACTTTCAAGCTTTCTAGAAAATTCTGGAATCAAGCATGAGCTCTCAGCAGCAAGAACTCCTCAGCAAAACGGTGTAGCTGAGAGAAGAAATCGAACCCTTAAAGAAGCTGCTAGAACAATGCTTGCTGATTCTGGTATTTCTCAAAGATTTTGGGCGGAGGCAGTAAACACTGCATGTTATACTCAGAACAGATCAATGATTAATAAGAATCATATGAAAACACCATATGAGATCTGGCATGGAAGAAAAAGTATAATCACTTATTTCAAAATATTCGGCTGTAGATGTTTTATTCATGATAATAGTAAAAATTACTTAAAAGCATTCGATGCCAAATCTGCAGAAGGAATATTCCTTGGATATTCATCAGTTAATATAGCTTATAGAGTCTTTAATAAGAAAACTTTAAATGTTGAAGAATCTGCGCATGTTGATTTTGATGAAACTGCACTAACTGATAAGCCAACTGATCAAGTTGAGCTAGCTGATCGATTTTCAGATATCAGTTTGGAAGATGATGACAAAGATGAAAATCATAATAATCAAAACATCCTTCAAACACCAGAACCAGAGATATTGGATCAATTAAATGAGCAGGAAGTCAATGCTGACAATTAGTTATTAAAGGAAAATGATAATATTCAAATATCAGCTGACGAGGCATCAACTGAAGCTGAAAACTGCATTCAGTTACCAACTGAAGAAGTTGCAGATGCAACGAATGCTGAGTACAGATGGAGAAAATCACATCCACTATAATTGGTAATAGGAAATCCATCTGATCCAGTAAGAACTCGCAATCAAATGTTAAATTTATTTATTCATTCAGCCTTTGTCTCACAAATGGAATCAAAGAAAACTGATGAAGCTCTTGCTGATCCTAACTGGGTAAATGCTATGCAAGAAGAGCTGAATCAGTTCACTCACAATAACGTCTGGAACTTAGTTCCAAGACCAACTTCAAAAACCATTATAGGTACAAAATAGGTGTACAGGAATAAAATAAACGAGGACGGTTCAGTTATACGCAACAAAGCAAGACTAGTAGCAAAAGGATATAGGAAAGAAGAAGGAATTGACTACGATGAGACGTATGCTCCAGTTGCAAGATTGGAAGCAATCAGAATATTTCTTGCTTATGCATCTCACAAAAACTTCAAAGTTTACCAGATGGATGTGAAGAGTGCATTCCTAAACAGTCAGTTACAAGAAGAAGTATATGTTGAACAACCTCCAGGTTTTGTAAATCACAAACTTCCTGATCATGTATACTATTTGAACAAAGCATTATATGGTCTTAAACAAGCTCCCAGGGCTTGGTACGAAACTCTTTTAAAATTCCTAACTGATCATGACTTTACAGTCGGATCAGTTGATAAGACCTTGTTCAAATTTACTAAAAATAATCATATTCTATTAGTTCAAATTTATGTTGATGATATAATATTTGGGTCAACTAACCCCAAATTGTGCGAAAAGTTTGCTAAGTTAATGCAGGAAAAGTTTGAAATGAGCGTGATGGGTGAACTGACATTTTTTCTTGGATTGCAAGTGAAGCAACTGGAAACTGGTATATTCATTAGTCAAACAAAATATACAAAGGAGTTGCTAAAGAAATTTGGTATGGAATCATGCTCAGCTGCAACTACTCCCATGAGCTCATCAGTTAAACTAGATACTGACGCAGGGGGAATATCAGTAGAGGCGACATTATATAGAGGATTAATAGGTTCATTGTTGTACCTAACAGCCAGTCGACCTGATATTGTTTTTGCTGTCTGTATGTGTGCCAGATTTCAAGCAAATCCTAAGCAATCACATTTCTCAGCTGCTAAAAGAATTCTGAGATATCTTAAGGACACGTAAAATGTTGGGCTATGGTATTCCAAAGACTCCACCTTCAATTTAGTTGGATATTCACACGCAGATTATGCAGGATGTAAGCTTGATCGCAAAAGTACAAGTGGATCTTGTCAGTTCTTAGGAGACAGACTGATCTCTTGGTTCAGCAAGAAGCAGACATCCATAGCTACCTCAACAACAGAAGCAGAATATCTTGCTGCTGGTAGGTGTTGTGCACAACTGATCTGGATTCAGCAACAACTGAAGGATTATGGAGTAACGTCAACTGAATCGCCCATATTTTGTGATAATACCAGCACAATTGCCATCACTTATAATCCAGTTATTCACTCAAGGACCAAGCATATAGATGTCAGGCATCACTTCATTAGGGATCATGCATTAAAGAAGGATATTCGACTAGAATATATTTCAACTGAACAGCAAGCAGCTGACATCTTCACAAAACCATTACCCGAGGCTAAGTTTTCTTACTTTCGAAATATTCTTGGTTTAATTGATTTATCTTAGAAATTATTAGTAATATTGCTTCACTAACAGAATTATATGCAGAAAATAAGAACACAACAAATTGAAAATAACGCTTCATTAAGAATACCAACGTTCCCATTTTACAGAAGATATCATGGAATCAACTGAATCTAGCCACGCCCTAACCCAATCATTTAACTCATAAATTCGAACTCTAGCAAATGCCATAGATTTCGAAATCTTATCAACAACATGCCACTCCTTCCATAGCATCGCTTCCAAAAGACATTTGTCTTCAACCAAATCCCTAACATGCCTCACTTCAAAACGTGCAAGGTATTTCAGTGCTCTTGCCTCCTGAGCACGAGTAGGAATAGCACCACTGTCACTCACCCTCTTCAACTCATGAATCTTTTCCCATGTTAACATCACCTTTTGAAAAACATATATCTGCATCTTTCTCTTGATATCTTTTAAACGAGGGGTTGACTGCTCAGTAACATGAACATGAGTGCTGCTGCATGCATCAGAATCAGACATATTGAAATATTTTTGAACTGATATTGCATCACATTTTTATCACTATCATCCTATTTATAGGAAAATGACGTTGGAGAAGCTGAAGAGTCTCAAGTTAATCAATGCGTCTCTCACATTTACCAAGGACTTTAAGTTATCAGTTGTTCATTGTCAACTGACACCAGTTTGAATTCTATTAATAGTTGTTTAAATAGTCCCAGTTCATGATCAACTTATGACAGTTAGTCTCTCATCAGTTCATTTGTTTACATATCACAGCTGATGAAATATATCATTTGCAGAAAAACAGAGTTAAAACCAGATAAATATTTCATTACTTATAAATGTTGGTCTGGATTACATCATCATACTTCTCCTCCACAACAATTATCCAAAATTTCAGCCAAACAGATAGAGAAGAAGGAGCAGTCATGAGAAAGCTGTGAGAATGAGCTATGCGCCTCATGATCTTCAATTCCTTGCGGAGCATCAGTTGATACATGTGACCGTCCTTGATGACGTCCACCCACACAGCAATATTCAAGTTCTTTCGCACTTGATTCAGTTCTGCCACCAATTCAGGAGTGGTGGCCTCCCCAGAGTTGTATAAGAGCTCAAGCTCCTGCAATCGCTCCCAGTAATGCAGACTTTCATAGAAGACTTCGTCTTCTATCTCAGCCTTCCTGGCCTCCACAGAAAAGGGAGAAAGACTTGAGTCACCCGTATCAGACATTTTTTATCTTGAATATTTTGGATGATATGTCTAAAACTAATTGAGCCATTTCTATTTATAGCAGAATATCAAGAAAGCTGAAGAGTCGTCAACGTTTCAGCAAAACCAATAACCTCTCTGACTCTTAAAATTATTTTGTAGCACTACTTTAATTATTATATGCACCAATTTAGGGGGAATGTCAGTTTTTAAGACGTTAACTGAGAAGACAATCGTTTGTGAATTCTCAACTGACTTGAATCAGTTTCCCAACTGATTGTTCAGCTTGAAAATTTTACAAATCTTCCCACATAAGTTAACCAATTAAAAACTTATTATATTCCAAATCAAATGAGGTGACTAAATTTTTATGATGTGGCATATTTTAAAACCGCTCATTATTATATACACACGATTACAACACACGTACACACATTTTTATTCAAAATTTTTCCCGGGCTGACACGTGTCCAGAATTTGAATAGTCACGAACAAAAGCATTTTGCCCGCTTCACTTCAGTTCTATTCTTCACAATTACAATCAGTTTCTAAGAGTATACAAATTTCAGAACTTATTCTCTTCAATTTGCAGATCACTACACTTTCCGAAATGGCAAACCAGATCCCAGCCCATATCTTGAATGCGATGGTCATCGATTTTAACTCGGTTCTATCGATTCAAGAAGCAGACGTTAAGAATGTATTTCTAAAGCTTGAGTCGGCAGGTCTCAGGATGTTCTTGGGACAATCTTCTCAGAAGATATACCTCAAGGAGGTCAATGAATTCTATCGGAAGGGATTTATCACTGCTAATGACACTATCTCTGTGACTATCAATGATCAGTTGCTACTCCTTTCTGAAGAAGCTTTCGGAGAAATCTTCTCTTTGCCAACTGATGGTTATGTCAGCTTTTCTGAAGTAAAAACTCATGACATTGAAGAAATGCAGTCTCGACTATCTGCTGATGGACGGAAAATCAAGGTTTCCGATCCAAAGAAGGAACTGAAACCAGAAATTCAGTTGTTAGCTGATATCGTGGCAAAGGGAATATTAGCAAAAGCCGGTTCTTATGCTGCTCTTACACTCGAAAAATTCCAGGTAATGACCATAATCATGGGTGAAAAGAAAGCAAATTGGAGATATATTCTTTTTAACATCTTGAAGAATATGCTCAAGTCATCCAAACAGTCATGTGGCTTCGCCATCCAAATCAGTTATCTGTTAAAACTGAAGGGTTTGGTAGCTGAAAATGCTGAAACATCATCAAAATTCAAGGTCTTTACTGCCAAAAACACCTTGCCATCAAAAACCAAAATAGAGGTTGAGCCATCACCAGTCAAGAAGGTCAAAACTGCAAAAAGGAAACTGATTCTCAGTGAATCAGATTCAGAGAAAACTCCTTCCCCTAAGCTTGTCAAGAGACCAAGGACTCAAAGAACCAAACCAATAACCACAGTGGAAGTCATTCCACCTGAGAAAATTATTCAATCAGCTGCTCAACAGCCCATTCAGGCTATCCCTTTGCAAGTAGTCTCACCTGATGATTCAGTTACCAAAGCAAAGACACCAGCTAAGGTAAAAGCTCCCTTGACTCTTGTAAATCGCCCTACCATCCTGCCTAGAGCTAGATCTAAAGGTGTAATATTAAGGGAACCAGTGCACTCCACACATTCTGGAATGGATCTTCCTCACATTCTCTCAACTGACAAAGGAAAAGGCAGTCTGGTTGAAGAACCCCGGCCATCCAATGTCATTCAAACACACATTGACCTAGTTTGGGAACAGGTCAATGCATTTGCCACATCACAATTAAAATCTTTTGATTGTTGGAAAAGTTTCAGAACAGAAATCTTTGCCAAAGAACTGAAGCATAGATCTCAACTGAAAAAGTTCATCAAGCTAGAAGCAATTGTGATGAAAGTAGTCAAAGCTGCTACAATTTCACAGGCATTAGAAAGGCAGAAATATTTCTTTAATCAGATTCGCGTCAAAAAGCTAACAAGAATGGTAGCAAAGCTGAAGTCCAACTACAATCCCACAAGTCCAACTGCATACAATGATAGAGCTGTGTTCACTCAACTGGACACAGATCTTAGTAGTCTGCAGAGTGAAATCAGATTTTGGGAAGAAGATCAGGAACTAGTTCTTCATGACAAACCCCCAACTCAAATATTGAAAAAGATTTATCCTCCTCTCCACAAAAAGAACCATCTCCACAACAGGCAACTGAAAAGCCAGTTCAGGGAATACCTCAATCCTCTCAGACAGAACATCAGCTATATTCTGAAGCAGAACTATCCTTGGCAAACATTGATGAAATCATTCAAGCTGTTACCTTGGAAGCTCAGCTAGAGGAAATACAATATGACTCAATTACCCATTCAACTGAACAACCAGAGCAAGACATTAAGATATCATCTGAAGCACCAGCTGAGTCACTTATTGCTGAAAAATTTATATCTGCTCAAACTGAAGATCAAACTGAAGTGCCAAACCAAACTTCAGAAAAAGAAATAACTGAATCGGAAAAAGCTCAAACTGAAGCACCAGTTCAGCCAGAAACTTCTGCTGAACAAGATATTCAAACTGATGAACAAGCAAAACCCTCAGAACAAGAAACTGCTGAACATGTAGAAGGTCAGTTGCTCACTGAATCAAAGGAGCAAGAACAAATTTCAGTTAATTCTCCACAGGAGGCCCCTATGTATGAACCATCCATCTCCATCATTCAGCCAGACAGTCCATTTCTTGATCAAAACCAACGTTCATCATCTCAAATTCAAGAAAACATTCCAGCTCAGCCTATGGCTGGAACAATGGAGACTAATCAAGCATTAGTTCTTTTTGGACAAACATCGAAGCATTCAGAAACGCCCAGTCAGCGACCTCCAATTCAATCCACAGAAATGGATGTTGTTCTTGAAGAAATCCAGAACATACAGTACAATATGCAGCAGATGCCCGCTGAAATAAAGAAAATTCAATTCGAACAACTGTCTCATACTGTCAAATTAGATTCTTCGACTGAATTTGACTCGGCGAAACTAAACGCTCTTCAAGCCAACATGGACTCTCTTAGCAGAATTGTGCATGAAATAAAGAAGGGCCTAGTTAACTCACTCTTTACAACGCAGGATGTAATTAGTCAGAGAGTTGAGCGACTGGAAACCTCTGTTTCAAATAAAATAGAATTGCTACAGACCTCCCTCACAACTGTTGCCACAAGTATCTCATCAGATGTAAAAATTCTTTCCATTGACGTTCGAAAGTTATCAGACAAAATGGAGTTGTTTGACAAAAAGGGGGAAGAACAGCAGCTGAAGAAGAATTAATCAGATTATTAGAATCAACTGATATAATATTCTCAGATTTTATGTTATCTACAAGGAATCCAGTTATTTTATGATTCAGTTGTGTAATCTATTATCTACAAAGAGCTCAGTTATTCGATCTTAAATCACTTGGTTTTGTCAAACACCATAAAGGGGGAAATTGTTGGAAACTAGATTCTGGAGTTTGACAAAACATGAATCAATCGATTAAAAAAATATAAATCAACTGATACGCGCAAGCAAATTCGGCAACTGAACTTATCAGCTGAAATCAGCTGATTCAATGATACAGAGTAAACTGATCAGTTGGAACTGATCAATTAAAACATTCAGCCGAATGCCTCAAAGTCTCTCAACTGAAGATGTCTCGGGAAAGAACAAAGAAGACAAAACAGATTACAAGAGCACCGCACAACAACCAAGACTACTTAAAACAACGCATTCCGGACAAAGCAATTAAGACGCCGAATTACAATAAATGAAGCAAACAATATCGAAGGAATAATCAAGTGGAAACCAACGGATACAAAGATTCAAATTTATCTCAAGATTACCGTTGGAAAAGAAGAGTATAAATATGGCAGAAGAAAAAGAAGAAGTGACGATACATCATTCAAAACTTGCTATTACTCTGTCAAAATCTTAGCTCACTCTTACTTGATTTATTCGTAGCAATCAAGGCTATAAGTTGAGCAAACTAGCACTCTGTAATATTTGTTAATTCAATAGTGCTAAGATCAGTTACGCACAGAGATCATTTTGTAATACTAAGAGTTTCAGTTTAGGCAGTGGGTAAGTCCTAACTGAAGTGGGTATGTACAAGTGTTGTATTGGATCAAAGTCTTTTAGTGGAAATCCTATCCTTGTGATAGAAGGGGTGACGTAGGAGTAATTGAATTCTCCGAACATCCAGAAACAATCCTTGTGTATTTTATTTCAGTTCTCTATTCTATCTGTCAGTCAGTTACCTTCCGCAACTACCTCAGTTTAACTGATTGATATTGACCAACAAGATTCCGAGAATCAGTTTGTCACAAAAATGAACTCAAAAATTCGATAAGACCAATATTAATTGAGAGTGTTTATTCAACCCCCCCTTCTAAACACTCTTGACATGTCAATCGATCCTATCATATCCCTCGAGTACGTGTGGAGCGGGCGGCGATGGACAACACGCGGCACTGCTCTCGCCCAATCATAACTATGAAGTTAAGCGTTCTGGCGCGATGGCAGAGCTAGGATGGGTGACCTCCCTGGGAAGACCTCGTGTCGCGACCGTTTACGTAAATTATAGATAAAACAGTCGAAATAATTTTTTTTAATGAGTTAACCGTCTCCGGAGTAATCTGCGTCATACCCTTCCGCACAGAACCAGCTCACGACAACAAAAATCGATAAATGTTTCCAGAAAATAGAAAAAAAAATAAGAAGAAGGAAATAACGAATGTAAAGCTATTATTATGCCTGGGATACGATAAAATGGAACCGGAATCGAATTTCGAACTTCCTAAGCGGATTTCTCGAGGAAACAGAAGCTTAATTGAAGCGGTAAATCGCAAATTAGAGGGTCTTAGAGAAGGAATTCGGCTAAAATCTTGTCAGCTCATTGCGTAGTAATGAGTCTCGTCGATTTGCCCGTTTACAATCCAAATCCGGCAGTGCCCTAGCTACTTTCATTTCACATGTTTTATCTGGTCCCGATCGAGATTCAGATGATTTGAGCCGAAAATCGTCTGTCAACAAGTAATCAAAAATAGAAAAACACGAAAAAGGGTGCAACACGAGGACTTCTCAGGGGGTCACCTATCCTAGTACTGCTCTCGCCCAAGCACGCTTAACTTCGGAGTTCTGATGGGATCCGATGCATTCGTGCTGATATGATCGCAACCGACATTGAGTGGGATATTTATTCTTATATCCCTCGAGTACGTGTGGAGCGGGCGGCGATGGACAACACGCGGTACTGCTCTCGCCCAATCATAACCATGAAGTTAAGCGTTCTGGCGCGATGGCAGAGGTAGGATGGGTGACCTCCCTGGGAAGACCTCGTGTCGCGACCGTTTACGTAAATTATGGATAAAACAGTCGAAATAATTGTTTTTAATGAGTTAACCGTCTCCGGAGTAATCTGCGTCATACCCTTCCGCACAAAACCGGCTCACGACAACAAAAATCGATAAATGTTCCCAGAAAATAGAAAAAAAAATAAGAAGAAGTAAATAACGAATGTAAATCTATTATTATGCCTGAGATACGAAAAAATGGAACCGCAATCGAATTTCGAACTTCCTAAGCGGATTTCTCGAGGAAACAAAAGCTTAACAGAAGCGGTAAATCGCAAATTAGAGGGACTTAGAGAAGGAATTCGGCTAAAATCTCGTCAGCTCATTGCGTAGTAATGAGTCTCGTCCGTTTGCCCGTTTACAATCAAATTAGCCTACAATTTTGTCCAAATCCGGCAGTGCCTGAGCTACTTTCATTTCACATGTCTTATCTGGTCCTGATCGAGATTCAGATGATTTAGGCCGAAAATCGTCTGTCAACTAGTAATCAAAAATAGAAAAACACGAAAAGGGGTGCAAAACGAGGACTTCCCAGGGGTCACCCATCCTACTACTGCTCTCGCCTGAGCTACTTTCATTTCACATGTCTTATCTGGTCCCGATCGAGATTCAGATGATTTGAGCCGAAAATCGTCTGTCAACAAGTAATCAAAAATAGAAAACAAGAAAAGGGGTGCAAAACGAGGACTTCTCAAGGGGTCACCCATCCTAGTACTGCTCTCGCCCAAGCACGCTTAACTTCGGAGTTCTGATGGGATCCGGTGCATTAGTGCTTGTATGATAGCACCCGACATTAAGTGGGATGTTTATTCTTATATCCCTCGAATACGTGTGGAGCGGGCGGCGATGGACAACACGCGGCACTGCTCTCGCCCAATCATAACAATGAAGTTAAGCGTTCTGGCGCGATGGCAGAGCTAGGATGGGTGACCTCCCTAGGAAGACCATGTGTCGCGACCGTTTACGTAAATTATGGATAAAACAGTCGAAATAATACGTAAATTATAGATAAAACAGTCGAAATAATTGTTGTTAATGAGTTAACAGTTTTCGGAGTAATCTGCGTCATACCCTTCCGCACAGAACCGGCTCACGACAACAAAAATCGATAAATGTTCCCAGAAAATAGAAAAAAAATAAGAAAAGGAAATAACGAATGTAAAGCTATTATTATGCCTGGGATACGATAAAATGGAACCGGAATCGAATTTCGAACTTCCTAAGCGGATTTCTCGAGTAAACGAAAGCGTAACAGAAGTGGTAAATCGCAAATTAGAGGGTCTTAGAGAAGGAATTCGGCTAAAATCTTGTCAGCTCATTGCGTAGTAATGAGTCTCGTCCGTTTGCCCGTTTACATTCAAATTAGCCTACAACTTTGCCCAAATCCGGCAGTGCCCGAGCTACTTTCATTTCACATGTCTTATCTGGTCCCGATCGAGATTCAGATGATTTGAGCTGAAAATCGTCTGTCAACAAGTAATCAAAAACAGAAAAAACACGAAAAAGGGGTGCAACACGAGGACTTCCTAGGGGGTCACCCATCCTAGTACTACTCTCGTCCAAGCACGCTTCACTTCGGAGTTCTGATGGGATCCGGTGCATTGGTGCTGGTATGATCGCACCCAACCTTGAGTTGGATGTATATTCTAATATCCCTCGAGTACGTGTGGAGCGGGCAGCGATGGACAACACGCGGCACTGCTCTGGCCCAATCATAACCATGACGTTAAGCGTTCTGGCGCGATGGCAGAGCAAGGATGGGTGACCTTCCTTGGAATTCCTCGTGTCGCGACTATTTGCGTAAATTATGGCAAAAACAGTCGAAAAAATTGTTTTTAATGAGTTAACCGTCTCCGGAGTAATCTGCGTCATACCCTTCTGCACAGAACCGGCTCACGACAACAAAAATCGCTAAATGTTCCCAGAAAATAGAAAAAAAATAAGAAGAATAAAATAGCGAATGTAAAGCTATTATTATGCTTGGGATACGATAAAAAGGAACCGGAATCGAATTTCGAACTTACTAAGCGGATTTCTCGAGGAAATGGAAGCTTAACAGAAACGGAAAATCGCAAATTAGAGGATCTTAGAGAAGGAATTCGGCTAAAATCTCGCTAGCTCATTGCGAAGTAATGTGTATCGTTCGTTTGCCCGTTTACAATCAAATTAGGTTACAATTTAGTCCAAATCCGGCAGTGCCCGAGCTACGTTGATTTCACATGTCTTATCTGGTCCCGATCGTGATTCAAATGATTTGAGCCGAAAATCGTCTGTCAACAAGTAATCAATCAAAAATAGAAAAACACAAAAATGGGTGCAACACGAGGATTTCCCTGGCGGTCATCCATCCTAGTACTTCTCTCGCCCAAGCACGCTTAACTTCGGAGTTCTGATGGGATCCGGTACATTAGTGCTTGTATTATCGCACCCGACATTGAGTGGGATGTTTATTCTTATATCCTCGAGTACGTGTGGAGCGGGCGACGATGGACAACACGCGGCACTGCTCTCGCCCAATCATAACCATGAAGTTAAGCGTTCTAGCGCGATGACAGAGCTAGGATGGGCGACCTCCCTAGGAAGACCTCGTGTTGCAACCGTTTACCTAAATTATGGATAAAACAGTTGAAATAATTGTTTTTAATGAGTTAACCTTCTCCGGAGTAATCTGCGTCATACCCTTCCGCACAAAACCGCCTTACGACAACAAAAATCGCAAAATATTCCCAGAAAATAGAAAAAAAAATAAGAAGAAGGAAATAGCGAATGTAAAGCTATTATTATGCCTGGATACGATAAAATGGAACCGGAATCGAATTTCGAACTTCCAAAGCGGATTTCTCGAGGAAACGGAAGCTTAACAGAAGCGGTAAATCGTAAATTAGAGGGTCCTAGAGAAGGAATTTAGCTAAAATATCGCCAGCTCTTTGCGGAGTAATGATTCTCGTCCGTTTGCCCGTTTACAATCAAATTAGCCTATAAATTTTCCAAATCCGGCAGCGCCCGAGCTACGTTGATTTCACATGTCTTATCTGGTCCTGATCGAGATTCAGATGATTTGAGCCGAAAATCGTGTGTCAACAAGTAATCAAAAATAGAAAAACACGAAAAGGCGTGCAACAAGAGGACTTCCCAGGGGGTCACCCATCCTAGTACTGCTCTCGCCCAATCACGCTTAACTTCGGAGTTCTGATGGTATCCGGTGCATTAGTGCTGGTATGATCGCACCCGAACTATGAGTGGGATGTTTATTCTTTTATCCCTCGAGTACGTGTGGAGCGGGCGGCGATGGACAACACGCGGCACTGCTCTCACCCAATCATAACCATGAAGTTAAGCGTTCTGGGGCGATGGCAGAGCTAGGATGGGTGACCTCCCTGGGAAGTCCTCGTGTCGCGACCGTTTACGTAAATTATGGCAAAAACAGTCGAAATAATACGTAAATTATGGATAAAACAGTTATAATAATTATTTTTAATGAGTTAACTGTCTCCGGAGTAATCTGCGTCATACCCTTCCGCACAAAACCGGCTCACGACAACAAAAATCGATAAATCTTCCCGGAAAATAGAAAAAAATAAGAAGAAGGAAATAACGAATGTAAAGCTATTATTATGCCTGAGATACGATAAAATGGAATCGGAATCGAATTTCGAACTTCCTAAGCGGATTTCTCGAGGAAACGAAAGCTTAACAGAAGCGGTAAATCGCAAATTAGAGGGTCTTAGAGAAGGAATTCGGCTAAAATCTCGTCAGCTCATTGCGTAGCAATGAGTTTCGTCCGTTTGCCCGTTTACAATCAAATTAGCCTACAATTTTGTCCAAATCCGGCAGTGCCCGAGCTACTTTCATTTCACTTGTCTTATCTGGTCCCGATCGAGATTCAGATGATTTGAGCCGAAAATCGTCTGTCAACAAGTAATCAAAAATAGAAAAACACGAAAAGGGGTGCAACACGAGGACTTCACAGGGGGTCACCCATCCTAGTACTGCTCTCGCCCAAGCACGCTTAACTTCAAAGTTTTGATGTAATCCGGTGCATTAGTGCTCGTAAGATCGCACCCGACATTGAGTGGGATGTTTATTCTTATATCCCTCGAGTACGTGTGGAGCGGGCGGCGATGGACAACACGCGGCACTGCTCTCTCCTAATCATAACCATGAAGTTAAGCGTTCTCGCGCGATGGTAGAGATAGGATGGGTGACCACCCTGGGAAGACCTCGTGTCGCGACGGTTTACGTAAATTATGGATAAAAAAGTCGAAATAATTGTTTTTAATGAGTTAACCATCTCCGGAGTAATCTGCGTCATACCCTTCCGCACAGAACCGGCTCACGACAACAAAAATCGATAAATGTTCCCAGAAAATAGAAAAAAAAAATCAGAAGAAGGAAATAACGAATGTAAAGCTATTATTATTGTTGGGATACGATAAAATTGAACCGGAATCGAATTTCGAACTTCCTAAGTCGATTTCTCAAGGAAACGAAAGCTTAACAGAAGCGGTAAATCGCATATTAGAGGGTCTTAGAGAAGGAATTCAGCTAAAATCTCGTCAGCTCATTGCGTAGTAATGAGTCTCGTCCGTTTGCCCGTTTACAATCAAATTAGCCTACAATTTTGTCCAAATCAGGCAGTGCCCGAGCTACTTTCATTTCACTTGTCTTATCTTGTCCCGATAGAGATTCAGATGATTTGAGCCGAAAATCGTCTGTCAACAAGTAATCAAAAATAGAAAAACACGAAAAAGGGTGCAACACGAGGACTTCCCAGGGGGTCACCCATCCTAGTACTGCTCTCGCCCAAACACGCTTAACTTTGGAGTTCTGATAGGATCCGGTGCATTAGTGCTGGTATGATCGCACCCAACAATGAGTGGGATGTTTATTCTTATATCTCTCGAGTACGTGTGGAGCGGGCGGCGATGGACAACAGGCGGCACTGCTCTCGCCCAATCATAACCATGAAGTTAAGCGTTCTGGCGCGATGGCAGAGGTAGGATGTGTGACCTCCCTGGGAAAACCTCGTGTCGCGACCGTTTACGTAAATTATGGATAAAACAGTCAAAATAATTGTTTTTAATGATTTAACCGCCTAGGGAGTAATCTGCGTCATACCCTTCCGCACAGAACCGGCTCACGACAACAAAAATCGATAAATGTTCACAGAAAATAGAAAAAAAAAATAAGAAGAAGAAAATAACGAATGTAAAGCTATTATTATGCCTGGGATACGAAAAAATGGAACCGCAATCGAATTTCGAACTTCCTAAGCGGATTTCTCGAGGAAACGAAAGCTTAACAGAAGCAATAAATCGCAAATTAGAGGGTCTAAGAGATGGAATTCGGCTAAAATCTCGTCAGCTAATTGCGTAGTAATGAGTCTCGTCCGTTTTCCTGTTTACAATCAAATTAGCCTACAATTTTGTCCAAATCCGGCAGTGTCTAAGCAACTTTCATTTCACATGTCTTATCTGGTTCCGATCGAGATTCAGATGATTTGAGCCGAAAATCGTCTGTCAACAAGTAATCAAAAATAGAAAAACACGAAAAGGGGTGCAACACGGGGACTTTCCAGGGGGTCACCCATCCTAGTACTGCTCTCGCCCAAGCACGCTTAACTTCGGAGTTCTGATATCATCGCACAAGACATTGAATGGGATATTTATTCTTATATTCCTTGAGTGCGTGTGGAGCGGGCGGCGATGGACAACACGCGGCACTGCTCTCGCCCAATCAAAACCATGAAGTTAAGCGTTCTGGCGCGATGGCAGAGCAAGGATGGGTGACCTCCCTGGGAAGACCTCGTGTCGCGACCGTTTACCTAAATTATGGATAAAACAGTCGAAATAATACGTAAATTATGGATAAAACAGTCATAATAATTATTTTTAATAAGTTAACCGTCTCCGGAGTAATCTGCGTCATACCCTTCCGCACAAAACCGGCTCACGACAACAAAAATCGATAAATGTTCCCAGAAAATAGAAAAAAAATAAGAAGAAGGAAATAACGAATGTAAAGCTATTATTATGCCTGGGATACGATAAAATGGAATCGGAATCGAATTTCGAACTTCCTAAGCGGATTTCTCGAGGAAACGAAAGCTTAACAGAAGCGGTAAATCGCAAATTAGAGGGTCTTAGAGAAGGAATTCGGCTAAAATCTCGTCAGCTCATTGCGTAGCAATGAGTCTTACGCAATGAGTCTCGTCCGTTTGCCCGTTTACAATAAAGTTAGCCTAAAATTTTGTCCAAATCCGGCAGTGCCCGAGCTACTTTCATTTCACATGTCTTATCCGGTGCATTAGTGCTGGTATGAATTTCGAACCGGACATTGAATGGGATGTTTATTCTTATATCCCTTGAGTACGTGTAGAGCGGGCGGCGATGGACAACACGCGGCACTGCTCTCGCTCAATCATAACCATGAAGTTAAGCGATCTGGAGCGATGGCAGAGCTGGGATGGGTGACCTCCCAGGGAAGACCTCGTGTCGCGACCGTTTACGTAAATTATGGATAAAACAGTCGAAAGAATTGTTTTTAATGAGTTAACCGTCTCCGGAGTAACCTGCGTCATACCCTTCCGCACAGAACCGGCTCACGACAACAAAAATCGATAAATGTTCCCAGAAAATAGAAAAAAAAATAAGAAGAAGGAAATAACGAATGTAAAGCTATTATTATGCCTGTGATACGATAAAATTGAACCGGAATCGAATTTCGAACTTCCTAAGCGGATTTCTCGAGGAAACGAAAGCTTAACAGATGCGGTAAATCGCAAATTAAAGAGTATTAGAGAAGAAATTCGGCTAAAATCTCGTCAGCTCATTGCGTAGTAATGAGTCTCGTCCGTTTGCCCGTTTACAATAAAATTAGACTACAATTTTGTCCAAATCCGGCAGTGCCCGAGCTACTTTCATTTCACATGTTTATCTGGTCCCGATCGAGATTTAGTAGATTTGAGCCGAAAATCGTCTGTCAACAAATAATCAAAAATATAAAAACACGAAAAAGGGTGCAACACAAGGACTTCCCAGGGGGGTGAGGTCACCCATCCTAGTACTGCTCTCGCCCAAGCACGCTTAACTTCGGAGTTCTGATGGGATCCGGTGCATTAGTGCTGCTATGATCGCCCCAGACATTGAGTGGGATGTTTATTCTTATATCTCTCGAGTACGTGTGGAGCGGGCGGCGATGGACAACAGGCGGCACTGCTCTCGCCCAATCATAACCATGAAGTTAAGAGTTCTGGCGCGATGGCAGAGCTAGGATGGGTGACCTCCCTGGGAAGACCTCGTGTCGCGATCGTTTACGTAAATTATGGATAAAAAAGTCGAAATAATTGTTTTTAATGAGTTAACCATCTCCGGAGTAATCTGTGTCATACCCTTCCGCACAGAACCGGCTCACAACAACAAAAATCGATAAATGTTCCCAGAAAATAGAAAAAAAGCGGAGAAGAAGTATATACTGAATGTAAAGCTATTAAAGCTGCCTTGGATACGATAAAATGGAACCGGAATCGAATTTCGAACTTTCTAAGCGGATTTATCGAGGAAACGAAAGCTTAACAGATGCGGTAAATCGCAAATTAGAGGGTTTTAGAGAAGAAATTCGGCTAAAATCTCGTCAGCTCATTGCGTAGTAATGAGTCTCGTCCGTTTGCCCGTTTCTAATCAAATTAGCCTACAATTTTTTCCAAATCCGGCAGTGCTCGAGCTACTTTCATTTCACATGTTTATCTGGTCCCGATCGAGATTCAGATGATTTGAGCCGAAAATCGTCTTTCAACAAGTAATCAAAAATAGAAAAACATGAAAAGGGGTGCAACAAGAGGACTTCCCAGGGGGTCACCCATCCTAGTACTGCTCTCGCCTAAGCTTGCTTAACTTCGGAGTTCTGATGGGATCCGGTGCATTAGTGCAGGTATGATCGCACCCAACATTGAGTGGGATGTTTAATTTTATATCCCTCGAGTAGGTGTGGAGCGGGCGGCGATAGACAACACGCGGCACTACTCTCGCCCAATCATAACCATGACGTTAAGCGTTCTGGCGCGATGGCAGAGCAAGGATGGGTGACCTCCCTGGAAAGTCCTCGTGCCGCGACTATTTGCGTAAATTATGGCAAAAACAGTCGAAATAATTGTTTTTAATGAGTTAACCGTCTCCGGAGTAATCTGCGTTATACCCTTCCGCACAGAACCGGCTCACGACAACAAAAATCGCTAAATGTTCCCAGAAAATAGAAAAAAAATAAGAAGAAGAAAATAGCGAATGTTAAGCTATTATTATGCCTGGGATACGATAAAATGGAACCGGAATCGAATTTCGAACTTGCTAAGCTGATTTCTCGAGGAAATGAAAGCTTAACAGAAAGGGAAAATCGCAAATTAGAGGGTCTTAGAGAAGGAATTCGGCTAAAATCTCGTGAGCTCATTGCGGAGTAATGAGTCTCGTTTGTTTGCCCTGTAACAATAAAATTAACCTACAATTTTGTCCAAATCCGGCAGTGCCCGAGCAACGTTTATTTCACATGTCTTATTTGTTCCCGATCGAGATTCAGATGATTTGAGCCGAAAATCGTCTGTCAACAAGTAATCAAAAATAGAAAAACACGAAAAGGGGTACCACGAGGACTTCCCATGGGGTCACCCATCCTAGTACTGCACTCTCCCAAGCACGCTTAGCTTCGCAGTTCTGATGGGATCCGGTGCATTAGTGCTGGTATGATCGCACTCGACATTGAGTGGGATGTTTATTCTTATATCTCTCGAGTACGTGTGGAGCGGGCGGCGATGGACAACAGGCGGCACTGCTCTCGCCCAATCATAACCACGAAGTTAAGCGTTATGGCGCGATGGAAGTGCTAGGATGGGTGACCTCCCTGGGAAGACCTCATGTCGCGACTGTTTACATAAATTATGGATAAAACAGTCGAAATAATTGTTTTTAATGAGTTAACCGTCTCCGGAGTAATCTGCGTCATACCCTTCCGTACAGAATCGGCTCACGACAACAAAAATCGATTAATGTTCCCAGAAAATAGAAAAAAAATAAGAAGAAGAAATAGGGAATGTAAAACTATTATTATGCCCAGGATACGATAAAATGGAATCGGAATCGAATTTAGAACTTCCTAAGCGGATTTCTCGAGGAAACGGAAGCTTAACAGAAGCGGTAAATCGCAAATTAGAGGGTCTTAGAGAAGGAATTCGGCTAAAATCTCGTCAGCTTATTGCGTATAAAGAGTCTCGGTCGTTTGCCCGTTTACAATCAAATTAGCCTACAATTTTGTCCAAATCCGGCAGTGCCCGAGCTACGTAGATTTCTCATGTCTTATCTGGTCACGATCCAGATTCAGATGAATTGAGCCGAAAATCGTCTGTCAACAAGTAATCAAAAATAGAAAAACACGAAAAGGGGTGCAACACGAGGACTTCTTAGGGGGTCATCCATCCTAGTACTGCTCTCGTCCAAGCACGTTTAACTTCGGAGTTCAGATTGGATTCGGTGCATTAGTGCTGGTATGATCGCACCCAACATTGAGTGGGATGTTTATTCTTATATCCCTCGAGTACATGTGGAGCGGGCGGCGATGGACAACACGCGGCACTGCTCTCGCCCATTCAGAACCAAGAAGTTAAGCGTTCTGGCGTGATGGCAGAGCTAGGATGGGTGACCTTCCTGAGAAGACCTCGTGTCGCGATCGTTTACGTAAATTATGGCTAAAACTGTAGAAATAATTGTTTTTAATTAGTTATCCGCCTTGGGAGTAATCTGCGTCATACCCTTCCGCACAGAACCGGCTCACGACAACAAAAATCGATAAATGTTCCCAGAAAATAGAAAAAAAAATAAGAAGAAGAAAATACCGAATGTAAAGCTATTATTATGCCTGGGATACGATAAAATGGAACTGGAATCGAATTTCGAACTTCCTAAACATATTTTCTCGAGGAAACGGAAGCTTAACAGAAGCGGAAAATCGCAAATTAGAGGGTCTTAGATAAGGAATTCGGCTAAAATCTCACCAGATCATTAAATGTACCCAGAAATTAGAAAAAAAATAAGAAGAAGGAAATAGCGAATGTAAAGCTATTATTATGCCTTGGATACGATAAAATGGAACGGGAATCGAATTTCGGACTTCCTAAATGGATTTCTCGAGGAAACAGAAGCTTAACAGAAGCGGAAAATCGCAAATTAGAGGGTCTTAAAGAAGGAATTTCAGCTAAAATCTCACCACCTCATTGCAGTGTAATGAGTCTCGTTCGTTTGCCCGTTTACAATCAAATTAGCCTACAATTTTGTCCAAATCCGGCAGTGCCCGAGCTACGTTGATTTCAGTCGAAATAATTGTTTTTAATGAGTTAACCGTCTTTGGGGTATTCTGCGTCATACCCTTCAGCACAGAACCGGCTCACGACAACAAAAATCGATAATTGTTCCCAGAAAATAGAAAAAAATAAAAAGAAGGAAATAACAAATGTAAAGCTATTATTATGCCTGAGATACGATAAAATGGAACCGGAATCGAATTTCGAACTTTTTAAATGGATTTCTCGAGGAAACGAAAGCTTAACAGAAGCGGTAAATCGCAAATTAGAGGGTCTTAGAGAAGGAATTCGGCTAAAATCTCGTCAGCTCATTACGTAGTAATGAGTCTCGTCCGTTTGCCCGTTTACAATCAAATTAGCCTACAATTTTGTCCAAATCCGGCAGTGCCCGAGCTATTTTCATTTCACATGTCTTATCTGGTCTTGATCGAAATTCAGATGATTTGAGCCGAAAATCGTCTGTCAACAAGTAATCAAAAATAGAAAAACACGAAAAGGGGTGCAACACGAGGACTTCCCAGGGAGTCATCTATCCTAGTACTGCTCTCGCCCAAGCACGTTTAACTTCTGAGTTCTGATGGGATCCGGTGCATTAGTGCTGGTATGATCGCACCCGACATTGAGTGGGATGTTTATTCTTATATCCCTCGAGTACGTGTGGAGCGGGCGGCGATGGAAAACACGTGGCACTGCTCTCGCCCAATCATAACCATGAAGTTAAGCGTTCTCGCGCGATGGCAGAGCTAGGATGGGTGACCACCCTAGGAAGACCTCGTGTCGCGACCGTTTACGTAAATTATGGATAAAAAAGTCGAAATAATTGTTTTTAATGAGTTAACCGTCTCCGGAGTAATCTGCGTCATACCCTTCCGCACAGAACCTGCTCACGACAACAAAAATCGATAAATGTTCCCAGAAAATAGAAAAAAAAAATCCGAAGAAGGAAATAACGAATGTAAAGCTATTATTATGCCTGGGATACGATAAAATGGAACCGGAATCGAATTTCGAACTTCCTAAGCGGATTTCTCGAGGAAACGAAAGCTTAACAGAAGCGTTAAATCGCAAATTAGAGGGTCTTAGAGAAGGAATTCGGCTAAAATCTCGTCAGCTCATTGCGTAGTAATGAGTCTCCTCCGTTTGCCCGTTTACAATCAAATTAGACTACAATTTTGTCCAAATCCGGCAGTGCCCGAGCTACTTTCATTTCACATGTCTTATCTGGTTCCGATCGAGATTCATATGATTTGAGCCGAAAATCTTCTGTCAACAAGTAATCAAAAATAGAAAAACACGAAAAAGGGTGCAACACGAGGACTTCCCAGGGGGTGGGTCACCCATCCTAGTACTGCTCTCGCCCAAGCACGCTTAACTTCGGAGTTCTGAAGGGATCCGGTGCATTAGTGCTCGTATGATCGCACCCGACATTGAGTGGGATGTTTATTCTTATATCTCTCGAGTACGTGTGGAGCGGACGGCGATGGACAACAGGCGGCACTGCTCTCGCCCAATCATAACCAATCATAAAACAGTCGAAATAATTGTTTTTAATGAGTTAACCGTCTCCGGAGTAATCTGCGTCATACCCTTCTGCACAGAACCGGCTCATGACAACAAAAATCGATAAATGTTCCCAGAAAATAGAAAAAAAAATAAGAAGAAGAAAATAACGAATGTAAAGCTATTATTATGCCCGGGATACGATAAAATGGAACCGGAATCGAATTTCGAACTTCCTAAGCGGATTTCTCGAGGAAACGAAAGCTTACAGAAGCGGTAAATCGCATATTAGAGGGTCTTAGAGAAAGAATTCGGCTAAAATCTCGTCAGCTCTTTGCGTAGCAATGAGTCTCGTCCGTTTGCCCGTTTACAATAAAATTAGCCTAAAATTTTGTCCAAATCCGGCACTGCCCGAGCTACTTTCATTTCACATGTCTTATCCGGTGCTGATCGAGATTCAGATGATTTGAGCCGAAAATCGTCTGTCAACAAGTAATCAAAAATAGAAAAACACGAAAAGGGGTGCAACACGAGGACTTCCCAGGGGGTCACCCATCCAAGTATTGCTCTCGCCCAAGCACGCTTAACTTCGGAGTTCTGTTGGGATCAAGTGCATTAGTGCTGGTATACGATAAAATGGAACCGGAATCGAATTTCGAACTTCCTAAGCGGGTTTCTCGAGGAAACGAAAGCTTAACAGAAGCGTTAAATCGCAAATTAGAGGGTCTTAGAGAAGGAATTCGGCTAAAACCTCGTCAGCTCATTGCGTAGTAATGAGTCTCCTCCGTTTGCCCGTTTACAATCAAATTAGACTACAATTTTGTCCAAATCCGCAGTTCCCGAGCTACTTTCATTTCACATGTCTTATCTGGTTCCGATCGAGATTCATATGATTTGAGCCGAAAATCTTCTGTCAACAAATAATCAAAAATAGAAAAACACGAAAAAGGGTGCAACACAAGGACTTCCCAGGGGGTGGGGTCACCCATCCTAGTACTGCTCTCGCCCAAGCACGCTTAACTTCGGAGTTCTGAAGGGATCCGGTGCATTAGTGCTCGTATGATCGCACCCGACATTGAGTGGGATGTTTATTCTTATATCTCTCGAGTACGTGTGGAGCGGACGGCGATGGACAACAGGCGGCACTGCTCTCGCCCAATCATAACCATGAAGTTAAGCGTTCTAGAGCGATGGCAGAGCTAGGATGGGTGACCTTCCTGGGAAGACCTCGTGTCGCGACCGTTTACGTAAATTATGGATAAAACAATCAAAAGAATTGTTTTTAATGAGTTAACCGTCTCCGGAGTAACCTGCGTCATACCCTTCCGCACAGAACCGGCTCACGACAACAAAAATCGATAAATGTTCCCAGAAAATAGAAAAAGAAATAAGAAGAAGGAAATAACGAATGTAAAGCTATTATTATGCCTGTGATACGATAAAATTGAACCGGAATCGAATTTCGAACTTCCTAAGCGGATTTCTCGAGGAAACGAAAGCTTAACAGATGCGGTAAATCGTAAATTAGAGGGTATTAGAGAAGAAATTCGGCTAAAATCTCGTCAGCTCATTGCGTAGTAATGAGTCTCGTCGTTTGCCCGTTTACAATAAAATTAGACTACAATTTTGTCCAAATCCGGCAGTGCCCGAGCTACTTTCATTTCACATGTTTATCTGGTCTTGATCGAGATTCAGTAGATTTGAGCCGAAAATCGTCTGTCAACAAATAATCAAAAATAGAAAAACACGAAAAGGGGTGCAACACGAGGACTTCCCAGGGGGTCACCCATCCTAGTACTGCTCTCGCCCAAGCACGCTTAACTTCGGAGTTCTGAAGGGATCCGGTGCATTAGTGCTGCTATGATCGCCCGAGACATTGAGTGGGATGTTTATTCTTATATCCCTCGAGTACGTGTGGAGCGTGCGGCGATGGACAACACGCGGCACTGCTCTCGCCCAATCATAACCATGAAGTTAAGCGTTCTGGCGCGATGGCAGAGCTAGGATGGGTGACCTCCCTGGGAAGACCTCGTGTCGCGACCGTTTACGTAAATTATGGATAAAACAGTCGAAATAATTGTTTTAATGAGTTAACCGTCTCCGGAGTAATCTGCGTCATACCCTTCCGCACAGAACCGGCTCACGCCAACAAAAATCGATAAATGTTCCCAGAAAATAGAAAAAAAATAAGAAGAAGAAAATAACGAATGTAAAGCTGTTATTCTGCCTGGGATACGATAAAATGGAACCGGAATCGAATTTCAAACTTCCTAAGCGGATTTCTCGAGGAAACGAAAGCTTAACAGAAGCGGTAAATCGCAAGTTAGAGGGTCTTAGAGAAGGAATTCGGCTAAAATCTCGTCAGCTCATTGCGTAGCAATGAGTCTCGTCTGTTTGCCCGTTTACAATCAAATTAGCCTACAATTTTGTCCAAATCCGGCAGTGCCCGAGCTACTTTCATTTCACATGTTTTATATGGTCCCGATCGAGATTCAGATGATTTGAGCCGAAAATCGTCTGTCAACAAGTAATCAAAAATAGAAAAACACGAAAAGGGGTGCAACACGAGGACTTCCCAGGAGGTCACCCATCCTAAAACTGCTCTCGCCCAAGCACGCTTAACTTCGAGTTCTGATGGGATCCGGTGCATTAGTGCTGGTATGATCGCTCCCTCGAGTACGTGTGGATGCGGGCGGCGATGGACAACACGCGGCACTGCTCTCGCCAATTTTAACCATGAAGTTAAGCGTTCTGGCGCGATGGTAGAGCTAGGATGGGTGACCTCCCTGGAAAGACCTCGTGTCGCGACCGTTACGTAAATTATGGTTAAAACAGTCGAAATAATTGTTTTTAATGAATTAACCGTCTCCGGAGTAATCTGCGTCATACCCTTCCGCACAGAACCGGCTCACGACAACAAAAATCGATAAATTTTTCCAAAAAATAGAAAAAAATAAGAAGAAGGAAATAACGAATGTAAGCTATTATTATGCTGGGATACGATAAAATGGAACGGGAATCGAATTTCGAACTTCCTAAGCGGATTTCTCGAGGAAACAAAAGCTTAACAGAAGCGGTAAATCGCAAATTAGAGGGTCTTAGAGAAGAAATTCGGCTAAAATCTCGTCAGCTCATTGCGTAGTAATGAGTCTCGTCCGTTTGCCCGTTTACAATCAAATTAGCCTACAATTTTGTCCAAATCCGGCAGTGCTCGAGCTACTTTCATTTCACTTGTCTTGTCTGGTCCCGATCGAGATTCAGATGATTTGAGCCGAAAATCGTCTGTCAACAAGTAATAAAAAATAGAAAAACAAGAATAAGGGTGCACACGAGGACTTCACAGGGGGTCACCCATCCTAGTACTGCTCTCGCCCAACACGCTTAACTTCGGAGTTCTGAAGGGATCCGGCGCATTAGTGCTGGTATGATCGCACCCGACATTGAGTGGGATGTTTATTCTTATATATCTCGAGTACGTGTGGAGCGGGCGGCGATGGACAACAGTCGGCACTGCTCTCCGCCCAATCATAACCATGAAGTTAAGCGTTTTGGCGCGATGGCAGAGCTAGGATGGGTGATCTCCCTGGGAAGAACTCGTGTCGCGACCGTTTACGTAAATTATGGATAAAACAGTCGAAATAATTGTTTGTTAATGAGTTAACCGTCTCCGAACTAATCTGTGTCATACCCTTCCGAACATAACCGGCTCACGACAACAAAAATCGATAAATGTTTCCAGAAAAATAGAAAAAAAATAAGAAGAAGGAAATAACGAATGTAAAGCTATTATTATGCCTGGATACGATAAAATGGAACCGGAATCGAATGTTCGAACTTCCTAAGCGGATTTCTCGAGAAACGAAAGCTTAACAGAAGCGGTAAATCGCATATTAGAGGGTCTTAGAGAAAGAATTCGGCTAAATTTCGTCAGCTCATTGCGTAGCAATGAGTCTCGTCCGTTTGCCCGTTTACAATAAAATTAGCCTAAATTTG